>NC_079219.1:61981122-62281122 GCF_029633865.1 Lampris incognitus
CAGCGGTTTATGATCCACATAAGCCGTGAATGGGCGACCCTCCAGCAGGAAGCGGAAATGCCGGGTTGCAAGGTGCAGTGCCAGCAACTCCCAGTCAAAAACGCTGTACTGGCGCTCGCTATCTCGCAGTTTGCGGCTAAAAAATGCAAATGGCTGCCACGCATTCGCCACACGCTTTTCAACCACAGCCCCCACGGCTATGTCAGACGTATCGGTTGTTAAAGCTATGGACGCCGTGGGTGTGGATGGGTGAGGAGGGCAGCGTTAGCCAGGGCGCACTTAGCTCCGTCAAAGGCCTGGACCTGTTCGGGAGTCCAGTCGACAGGGTCGTTAGCCTTCTTAAGACGCAGGGCTTCGTAAAGTGGCTGAAGGAGGTGGGCAGTGCGAGGGAGGAAACGGTTATAGAAATTCACCATTCCCAAGAATTCCTGCAATGCCTTAACAGAGACCGGGCGGGGAAATTCCGCCACCGCTTGCACCTTAGAAGGCAACGGGACCGCGCCTCGCGGCGAAATGCGGTGACCCAAGAAGTCAATCACCGGCAGTCCAAACTGACACTTGGCCGGGTTGACTATCAGGCCGTGTTCGTCCAGACGACGGAAAACCTGTTTCAGGTGCGCCAGGTGCTCTTCAGCTGACGGACTGTCCACTAATATGTCGTCGAGATAAACGAACACGAAAGCAAGGTCACGCAACACCGAGTCCATCGGCCTCTGAAAGGTTTGCGCTGCCCCCTTCAAGCCAAAAGACATGCGCATGAACTCAAAAAGCCCAAACGGGGTGATCACTGCGGTCTTGGGCACGTCCTCAGCGCGCACGGGAACCTGATGATAGCCGCGCACCAGGTCCACCTTAGAGAAGATAGTGGTACCCGCCAGGCGTATGGAAAAGTCCTGTATGTGTGGGATGGGATAGCGGTCATTGGCGGTGACGTTGTTCAGGCGGCGAAAGTCGCCGCAAGGCCGCCACAACCCATCCGCCTTGGGCACCATGTGAAGCGGCAAGGCCCACGGGCTGTTGGAACGCCTCACTATACCCAGACGCTCCATGATGGCGAACTCCTCCTTAGCTGGAGCCCATTTTACCGCGTCGAGGCGCCGCGCGCGCGCCAAAACTGGCGGTCCCAGAGTGGGAATGAAATGTTCTACCCCGTGTTTAGTAACCGCGGTGGAAAAGGCAGGTGGAGTCACCGATGGAGAATCCGCCAAGCAAGCGCTGAAAAACATCCCCTAATGCTAAAAAGTTAGCGTGTGTTAACGGCCCGGCTCCCCCTGTCTCGCACGGAACAGTGGCGAAAGACACAGCATCAATTAAACGGCGGTTTGCAACATCAACCAGCAGACCATTAGCACACAGAACATCCGCGCCGAAAATAGGAACAGTAATGGCGGCCACTACAAAGTCCCACTCAAAATGGCGCCCGTGGAAGCAAACAGTCACCAACCTTGTGCCAAACGTCGCAATGGACGAACCGTTAGCTGCACTTAACTGTGGGCCGCCGCCTTCGGCCGACCTGTCTGTCTTAGCAGGAGGGAGTAGGCTCTTTTGTGAGCCTGAGTCCACCAGAAACCGTCTTCCTGACATCGAGTCCTTAATGAAGAGCAGCTCACTACGTCCGCCAGTGCCCACAGCTGCTACTGAGCGCTGTCCTGGAGGTTCCCGCCGCCTCCAACGTGCACGGAGGGACGCAGCGCCTCGCCTTGCCGCCGAACCGCTGGTGGAAGAAACAGAGGCCTCTCCCGCGCCGTCTCCGGACAGTCACGCCAGCCACCACTGCCGGGTCCGCGTCCTCCGACGCCGGCTGCAGAGGCTCCGATGCCACACTCTGCACAGAGAACCGTCTGGTAGCCAGCAGGACCCGATCGGCCTCCTCAGCCAAACCTCGGCAGTCACCAGCGGCCAGACACGGGGAGTTAGCCAAAGCCGCGTGCACAGGAGACGGGAGCTGGCGCAGGAAAACGTGCGGGAAAAGGAACCCGCCTTCGTCTGAGCCTGGCAGCGACAGCATATTGTCCATGAGATCCACAGCCGTCCCGTCGCCCAAACCGGATAGGGAAAGGATTCTATCTGCCCTCTCTGCGGCAGATAGGCTGTACCTCCGGATCAGAAGATGTTTGAGGGCGACGTATTTACCGTGTTGCGGAGGGGGGGGGGGCGCAACAGCTGCATGGCCCGGCTTGTGGACTGCTGGTCCAGCGCAGCGACGACCAGATAGTATCTGGAGTCGTCCGCGGAGATTCCACGCAGGTGGAACAGCGCCTCGACATGCTGGAACCACGAGGCCGGGTCGCTCTGCCAGAACTCTGGGAGCTTCACAGCCGCGGCGAGAACGGCCGGCTGTGAGAGTTGGGGCGGCGTGGCCGAAGTGGGTTCACACTCTTCTTCTGCTCCAAACATGTTCAATTCGGGGTCACCAATGTGGCAGGAATGAGGAAAAACACAGGAGACGAAGGCGAGTTTGATGTTTATTCCTCAACTCCAAAAACCAAAACTACAGCAGGAACAACCCTGCACCAGCAAGCCCGGGAACGTAAACCACGCCCCCAGCTCACAGTCCTGCTGGGTGAGAGGCATAGCCCCTAGTGGCCGCCACACTATAATGATATTATTATCTTGTTATAGGTCTGTTAAAACTAAGTAAAACTGTCTTACTATGGTATAACATAATATTATTATCTCATAGGTCTGTTAAAACTAAGTAAAACTGTCTTACTATGGTATAACATTATAATATTATTATCTCATTATAGGTCTGTTAAAACTAAGTAAAACTGTCTTATGATGGTATAACATTATAATATTATCATCTCATTATAGGTCTGTTAAAACTAAGTAAAACTGTCTTATTATGGTATAACATTATAATATTATTATCTCATTATAGGTCTGTTAAATCTAAATAAAACTGTCTTATTATGGTATAACATTATAATATTATTATCTCATTATAGGTCTGTTAAAACTAAGTAAAACTGTCTTATTATGGTATAACATTATAATATTATTATCTCATTATAGGTCTGTTAAAACTAAGTAAAACTGTCTTATTATGGTATAACATAATATTATTATCTCATTATAGGTCTGTTAAAACTAAATAAAACTGTCTTATTATGGTAAAACATTATAATATTATTATCTCATTATAGGTCTGTTAAAACTAAATAAAACTGTCTTATTATGGTATAACATTATAATATTATTATCTCATTATAGGTCTGTTAAAACTAAGTAAAACTGTCTTATTATGGTATAACATAATATTATTATCTCATTATAGGTCTGTTAAAACTAAATAAAACTGTCTTATTATGGTATAACATTATGATATTATTATCTCATTATAGGTCTGTTAAAACTAAGTAAAACTGTCTTATTATGGTATAACATTATAATATTATTATCTCATTATAGGTCTGTTAAAACTACGTAAAGCTGTCTTATTATGGTATAACATTATAATATTATTATCTCATTATAGGTCTGTTAAAACTAAGTAAAACTGTCTTATTATGGTATAACATAATATTATTATCTCATAGGTCTGTTAAAACTAAGTAAAACTGTCTTACTATGGTATAACATTATAATATTATTATCTCATTATAGGTCTGTTAAAACTAAGTAAAACTGTCTTATGATGGTATAACATTATAATATTATCATCTCATTATAGGTCTGTTAAAACTAAGTAAAACTGTCTTATTATGGTATAACATTATAATATTATTATCTCATTATAGGTCTGTTAAAACTAAGTAAAACTGTCTTATTATGGTATAACATTATAATATTATTATCTCATTATAGGTCTGTTAAAACTAAGTAAAACTGTCTTATTATGGTATAACATAATATTATTATCTCATTATAGGTCTGTTAAAACTAAATAAAACTGTCTTATTATGGTAAAACATTATAATATTATTATCTCATTATAGGTCTGTTAAAACTAAATAAAACTGTCTTATTATGGTATAACATTATAATATTATTATCTCATTATAGGTCTGTTAAAACTAAGTAAAACTGTCTTATTATGGTATAACATAATATTATTATCTCATTATAGGTCTGTTAAAACTAAATAAAACTGTCTTATTATGGTATAACATTATGATATTATTATCTCATTATAGGTCTGTTAAAAAGTTGATGAATCATGATCTAGAATCTGACTAAACACTAGAAAAATCAACTCTTTAAAACGTATTTAGTCGCTTATCAGGGATAACCAATAAATGTAGTAGTCGCAGTGAACTCCCCCCCACACCCCCTCCTACACATCACATCAATCAATCAATCAATCAAGTTGCGTTTTTGTAGCGCTTTTCTAGCGGCAACAGCCACTCAAAGCGCTTTACAGTTACTTAATTCACACACACACACACACACACACACACACGCACACACACACACACGCACACACACACACACACGCACACACACACACACACACACACACACGCACGCACACACACACACACACGCACACACACACACACACGCACACACACACACACACACAAAACATTATCACCGTCTAGTGGCAAGACGGCGATAATGATGCACATGACATGATGTCTTACAGTGAGAGCAAACTACACAACTTTTTCTGACCATATGCAAATTGATGTGAATATTAACCAGAGTCCCAATGGCCATGTGCACCCCCCCCACACACACACACACCCACACACACAGAGGCCTTGGAATGGTTGCGCTCACAGAAGCAGAGTTTACTGGCCATGGAAGTTTGCACACACATGGAGTTTGACTCCGGTGTCGTGACTCTCAGTGTGCTTAACATAGAATAACACAACAATCTTCAGATATATACACTGTACAATGGCGACAGATGCACTAGTAGCCCCCCCCCCCAGTCCAGGGACGGCCCCCCCCCCACTCCACATGGAAACCAGCGCTCCTCCACATCTTTACTGCCCCCTCCTACACGTCACAGCTTTACAACGAATTTCTCCAGAAACACTAATGGTTCCCCCTATCTCGCAGATCGGTCCAAACTCCCCCATCACTCCCCTCTCCAGCTGGGGGAGGTTATCCTTCACTGTACGCTGTTTGCAAGCGGAGGGGGGTTGTAAGGAGGGGCTAGAGGTGTAAGGAGGTGGTGTAAGGAAAGAGGGGGTGTAAGGAGGGGCTAGGGGTGTAAGGAGGGGGTGTAAGGAAAGGGGGGGGGGTGTAAGGAGGGGCTAGGGGTGTAAGGAGGGGGTGTAAGGAGGGGCTAGGGGTGTAAGGAGGGGTATGTAAGGAGGGAGGTGTAAGGAGGGAGTGGATGTAAGGAGTGGCCCCGGCCGCACACAGAACAAGCTTGGACGTCCCTTACAAGGCAGGCGGTGGGATTCCTGACCTGGGTCGGAGCAGACGCGCATCGGCCAGCTTGGAAGTAAGTAAGTAGCGCAGAGCGCGAGCCCCTCGTCGCCTTGCATGCTGCAGCTGTGCGTGAAGCGGTTTACACGCAGTGCCGGGAAATGCGGTGAAAGGCAGGTGTAGCTTCATGCAGACCTGATGGAGACGGAATAGTCGCAGCCCTGAGTAGTTTGTACTTTGTGCGGCGCAGTGAAACACCGCAGCGCTTCTTGTGTTGCGGTGTTTCATAAATAGATGGGTAAACTATCATCTTAAGGAATGAATCAATTGTAAAGCGCTTTGAGTGGCAGCTGCAGCTAGAAAAGCACTATATAGAATACAACTTGACTGACTGGCTGATGTTATTGGCCTCGTTACTTCACGCTGCAGCCTACAGGACAGCCTACAGAATACATACGTCCTACAGGACAGCCTACAGAATACATACGTCCTACAGGACAGCCTACAGAATACATACGTCCTACAGGACAGCCTACAGAATACATACAGGACAGCCTACAGAATACATACGTCATACAGGACAGCCTACAGAATACATACGTCCTACAGGACAGCCTACAGAATACATACGTCCTACAGGACAGCCTACAGAATACATACGTCCTACAGGACAGCCTACAGAATACATACAGGACAGCCTACAGAATACATACGTCATACAGGACAGCCTACAGAATACATACGTCATACAGGACAGCCTACAGAATACATACGTCATACAGGACAGCCTACAGAATACATAGGTCCTACAGGACAGCCTACAGAATACATAGGTCCTACAGGACAGCCTACAGAATACATACGTCCTACAGAATGCATGCAGCCTACCCAGCGGTGTTGTGAGCGCTCAGTGCAAATGATTTACATTTGATTTTCTGCGCACAGTTAACAAATCAGTACACGTGCCGTGTAACCTGGACGCGGTCATCGTTGTTCTGGAGGACAGCCGACTGGTCCGTGATGGACTGGTCCGTGAAGGACTGGTTCGTGATGGACTGGCCTGTGAAGGACTGGTTTGTCATGGACTTGACTGTGATGGACTGGTCCGTGATGGATTTGCCTGTGATGGACTGGTCTGTGATGGACTGGTCTGTGATGGACTGGTGATGGACTGGTCTGTGACGGACTGGTCCATGATGGACCGGTCTGTGATGGAACGGTTCGTGATGGACTGGCCTGTGATGGACTGGTCTGTGATGGACCGGTCCGTGATGGACCGGTCTGTGACGGACCGGTTCGTGATGGACTGGCCTGTGATGGACTGGTCCGCGATGGACCGGTCTCAGACGGACCGGCCTGTGATGGACTGGTCTGTGATGGACTGGTCTGTGATGGACTGGTGATGGACTGGTCTGTGACGGACTGGTCCATGATGGACCGGTCTGTGATGGAACGGTTCGTGATGGACTGGCCTGTGATGGACTGGTCTGTGATGGACCGGTCCGTGATGGACCGGTCTGTGACGGACCGGTTCGTGATGGACTGGCCTGTGATGGACTGGTCCGCGATGGACCGGTCTCAGACGGACCGGCCTGTGATGGACTGGTCTGTGATGGACTGGTCTGTGATGGACTGGTGATGGACTGGTCTGTGACGGACTGGTCCATGATGGACCGGTCTGTGATGGAACGGTTCGTGATGGACTGGCCTGTGATGGACTGGTCTGTGATGGACCGGTCCGTGATGGACCGGTCTGTGACGGACCGGTTCGTGATGGACTGGCCTGTGATGGACTGGTCCGCGATGGACCGGTCTCAGACGGACCGGCCTGTGATGGACTGGTCTGTGATGGACTGGTCTGTGATGGACTGGTGATGGACTGGTCTGTGACGGACTGGTCCATGATGGACCGGTCTGTGATGGAACGGTTCGTGATGGACTGGCCTGTGATGGACTGGTCTGTGATGGACCGGTCCGTGATGGACCGGTCTGTGACGGACCGGTTCGTGATGGACTGGCCTGTGATGGACTGGTCCGCGATGGACCGGTCTCAGACGGACCGGCCTGTGATGGACTGGTCTGTGATGGACTGGTCTGTGATGGACTGGTGATGGACTGGTCTGTGACGGACTGGTCCATGATGGACCGGTCTGTGATGGAACGGTTCGTGATGGACTGGCCTGTGATGGACTGGTCTGTGATGGACCGGTCCGTGATGGACCGGTCTGTGACGGACCGGTTCGTGATGGACTGGCCTGTGATGGACTGGTCCGCGATGGACCGGTCTGAGACGGACCGGCCTGTGATGGACTGGCCCGTGATGACCAGTCCATGAGGGGTTTTTTCTTAGCGAAATCTTAAAATGCAAAATGTCTCGTTAGGTTTACTGCACATCTGGCTTTCACGTGCAGCGCATCTGTCTTGTATTGCATTATGGGATTACAAGGAATTCTCTTTACCATATCTGGCTTGCATGGATATGATATATTTATACTATAGATGAAGCGCATGTTGCTATGGCGCCTACACGTTGGACTGTAGCCCACGTGACGTGTCTCACGCGCTGTAGGAGGACAATGGAAAGCGAATTTATTGGATGTCCAGGTTCAAATGGATGCAGTGCAAGTTTTAAACTCTGTTCTTTTCAGAAATATGAATGAAACACATTTTCAGAAATATGAATGACTAAACTTAAACTCTGTTCTTTTCAGAAATATAAAGGAAATACATTTTCAGAAATATGAAGGAAATACATTTTCAGAAATATAAAGGAAATACATTTTCAGAAATATGAAGGAAATACATTTTCAGAAATATAAAGGAAATACATTTTCAGAAATATGAATGACTAAACTTAAACTCTGTTCTTTTCAGAAATATAAAGGAAATACATTTTCAGAAATATGAAGGAAACACATTTTCAGAAATATAAAGGAAATACATTTTCAGAAATATGAAGGAAATACATTTTCAGAAATATAAAGGAAATACATTTTCAGAAATATGAATGAAACACATTTTCAGAAATATAAAGGAAATACATTTTCAGAAATATGAAGGAAATACATTTTCAGAAATATGAATGATTAAACTTAAACTCTGTTCTTCTCAGAAATATAAATGACTAAACTTAAACTCTGTTCTTTTCAGAAATATAAAGGAAATACATTTTCAGACATATAAAGGAAATACATTTTCAGAAATATAAAGGAAACACATTTTCAGAAATATAAAGGAAATACATTTTCAGAAATATGAATGATTAAACTTAAACTGTTCTTTTCCGAAATATAAATGAATTGATGCGGGTCGGGATTCTTCAGTCGTGGTCGGTAAGATCGTTTGTTCTTTATTAAAGGTTTCAACAAGTGCGAGCCACAGCATGGCGTGTTGATGTGTCTGCGTCACGTTGCCCTGAGAGAGAATATACTGGCTTGTACTGGGATGCACTGGGATGACCGGGTACTTCCAGATGAGGATGATACTGAGTGAAGGGCTAAAGTCTTGCTGAAGGGACGTCATGCGTCCCTCGGTGTGGTGACATGATGCTCATCTTGTCCTGTTTCATCCATGACGTCATGTAGCGCTCCTGTTTCTTGACCCCGCCGACGTCAGTCTTCGTGAATTAGCTCCATATATATATATTCGTTTGGAACAGTTAGTGGCTGAAGTGAAAGGGAGCACTCTACTTTTCCCTCTTTGTTGTTATCTCCAGAACTTGGTCACTGAGTTGAACTGTTGGAAGTTCTTTATAAAACGTGTTTCGCCTAAGAAATGAACAGTGAAGGGTCACCTGTTTCAGGGAGATGTTTCCTCGTGAAGGCTTGTTCTCAGGTCTCCTGCAAACACGTTTTACCAAACCTGTGAGATAGCCCACGCCTTGTCAGCTGGGGGACCATCTGAAGTGTCTTCTGAGACCTCCTCCATTAAGACATACTCGCTACGTTCTCCGTAAGACATACTGGAGACAGACGCGGAGACGTCACGTCGTCTGTGGAAGTGATGACTGCTAACAGTTCTGGGAAAGGTTTCTCTTGAACGATGCATCACAAGAACGCCGAGGGAGCTGTGTGGGCTGCTGATATGGGCCTCACCTCTCACACCACATTCCTCCAGAGATGCACATTTGCTGTTGCACAACCAGCGATGAGCGACAACATCCTGACGCGTCTCACAATAACGTCTCCACACAGTCCTGATAGGCACCACATCCACACGTGAGTTATGGACGATCCCAAGAGTCTTGAAACCAAAACCACATGTCTGACACCATGTCAGAGGTTAGCTCCTTGCCGGGGGGGGGGTGGGGGTAGGGGAAAATAACCCTGTAATTTCATCATTTGAAAGTCACTATATCAATGTTCTGAGCTGTCAAGATGGGTCACTGTTTTGGCAACAGAGACCTAGTTTATCGTCTCATCTCATCTCATCTCATCTCATCTTCAGCCGCTTCTCCGGGGTGGGGTCGCGGTGGCAGCAAGCTAAGTAGGGCACTCCAGACGCCCCTCTCCCTAGCAATGCCCTCCAGCTCCTCCTGGGGAATCCCCAGGCGTTCCCGGGCCAGACTGGACATGTGGTCCCTCCAGCGCGTTCTGGGTGTAACAGAGTTGAAAATGACCTCACTCAGATCAAGTGAATTCTCCCAAAATGTGTATTTTAACATGTCATTGTAATCCAATGCTTTTTGATGGTCTGTGTAAACCCCAGATGTTGTACCGCATTCACTAAGGTTAAATATGAGGCTGCGCGATTGTTGGTCTATCGACTCTCGCTCTGACACATTTTGGGCCTTTGCGCGACCCGTACCTGAGAGAGCCAGACCATCTCCGCTGGACGTAAGCAGGCTCTGGGAGCGCTCCGCCAATCATTTGATATTTTAATAAAAGAACATGTTTTTCTTTGCAAACTAAAAAATGCTGTCTGTGCTGGGATCGGCTGATCCGGCCGATCCCAGCACGGGCGTTCATCGGCTGCTGGTTGGCCCGTTTCGGCACGCCTGGTGACATCACGAGCGACCGGGGCTCCCAGTTTACCTCGGAGCTCTGGACGGCGGTCGCTGAGCTCCTGGGGGTGAAGATCCGCCGCACTACGGCGTACAACCCGCAGAGCAACGGACTTTGTGAGCGGTTCCATCGGGACATGAAAGCCGCTCTGCGGGCAAGCCTCACTGGCTGCGACTGGATGGACCGGCTCCCGTGGGTCATGCTCGGCCTGCGTTCGGCCCCGAAGGAAGACCTCCAGACCTCCTCCGCTGAGCTGGTGTATGGCCAGCCCCTGCGGGTTCCGGGGGAGTTTCTTCCGGATGCTACGGCTCCCTGGTCGGCCGCCTCTCACCTCAGGGCGTCCCGGAGCGCTGCCGGTGCCTTCGCTCCCGTTCCGATGTCTCAACACTGCCTCCCCCGGTCCTACGTCCCCAAGGATCTGCCATCGGCGAGGTACGTCTTCATTAGGCACGACAGCCATCGGTCCCCGCTGCAGCCCCCATACGACGGGCCCTTCCGCGTCCTGGAGGCGGGGGATAAGAACTTTGTGGTGAACATGGGGTCGCTATAGACCGTCTCAAGCCCGCTCACTTGGACATTGGGGAGCCAATGCAATTGGCCCTACCCCCGCGGCGGGGGCGCCCTCCTAGGTCGGCCCCGGCACCTGCCTCTGTTCCTGCTTCGGCCCCGCCTATGGCCCGGGTTTCGGCCCCATCTGTTTCCCCTCCTGTGAAGCGCAGCCGTTATGGCCGCAGGGTCCGCCCTCCGACTCGTCACCTGTTTTCCCCGTGACTTTGCACTATGTCATTGACTGTTCTGTTGTAGAGTCTATTTTTATGTTCATGACTTGCACTTTTGCTGTTTTGCATTGTTTTGTGAAGGTGAATTCTGGGGGGGCCTGTGTGGTGACCCACATCTCTATAACGAGAGACATTCACCTAAGAGGACGGTGTACCTTTAAGGGAAGAGGCGAGGGGTCAGATAATGCACTTCCGCTTCCGGTACACAGTTCAGCGTCGTTGTCGAATGCATGACATGCTAAGTTGGAGCTAGTAAACTACCTCGACTACGTCTACTCTCACGTCTCCTGTCTCGTTGTGTTCTAACTCCACAACTGACAGTTTTTGGGCAAGTGTAGAATGTGTAAGGCATTCTATGACCGGTGGTTGGTTGGAGAGTTTTTCCACGTCGCTCTCTGTCCACCGCATCCTTAAAGGATACTTCTAGAGTCGGTCTTCTTGTGTGTAGTCCCATGACACCAGATGAATCATAGCTATATTTTGCGAACATGTGTATAATTTTGTCCAGAATTCAGTGGGGGGTGGGTGTAACAGAGTTGAAAATGACCTCACTCAGATCAAGTGAATTCTCCCAAAATGTGTATTTTAACATGTCATTGTAATCCAATGCTTTTTGATGGTTTGTGTAAACCCCAGATGTTGTACCGCATCACTAAGGTTAAGTATGAGGCTGCGCGACTGTTGGTCTATCGACTCTCGCTCTGACACATTTTGGGCCTTTGCGCGACCCGTACCCGAGAGAGCCAGACCATCTCCGCTGGAGGTAAGCAGGCTCTGGGAGCGCTCCGCCAATCATTTGATATTTTAATAAATGAACATGTTTTCTTTGCAAACTATGGGTTGGATATAAATGTATATAGTAAGTTGTACTAACTGATGCTCTGGAAAAGTAACGATAGGAAGTGAGTTGTAAGTGTTTTAACCGAGTTAAAGTAAAATGTTGGCGGCAGCCCCGCTGCGCTGTGCGTCCTGGAGAGCATTGTTCTTATTGTGGTTTTGTGCTATTTTAGACTTGTCTGCAGTCGCCTTGCAGCAGAAACCTCACGGATTGTTGTTTTATTTGTGAATGCAGGTACGTGGTTTATGTATAATGTAAATGTGCAAGAACTTGGTTATGAATATTGCAAGAGTCAAGAATTTCTATGTTAAAACTAGACGATCACTCAGTGCGCTATGCCAGTGCTGTCTGTCCTTTTGTTTGGTTGGTTTTGTACTTTTGTTTACACGAAGATTAATGAGTTGTGCATTTTGATTTCCATGTAAGTTTAGTATGCTATGCAACGCACGAGGTTAGCCGGGAGAAACATTGTTTGCTAGCTCATGCACGAGGGAGCTAGACCATCTCCGCTGGAGACTTGTATGCAGTCGCCTTGCAGCAGAAACCTCATGGATTGTTGTTTTATTTGTGAATGCAGGCGATAAAAGTCACTGTTAGGAACCCCTGGTCTGAATCTCTACCACGAACACCTGCACAAGTGAGGGTCGTTACATGGGTCTACTCCGGGGTCTCCTCCCAGTTGGTGGTGCCCGGTAAACCTCCAAAGAACGGCGCCCTAGTTTATTAGCCCATGGAAAACACCAGGATGTGCTGTTATGCCATGCGACCCATCATCTTCTGGGAACAGGTCGTGTCACTATTTGATCAGGCCTGTGTTTCGGCAGGGCACTTGTACAGCAGCTGAGGAGGATGCGCTACATGCAGCTGATGGTGGACAGAGCTGCACTAATCCAACTTTAAACAGGCGCGATAATGTTTATCATTCAGACATAAACTCCACAATCTGATGTAAACCACTGGTAGACAGGCTGCGTGTTCCGTGCAGCTGCATGCACACTCATCTCAGGCAGGCAGCAGCTGTCTCTCCACACACGATGTCCTTATGAGGCTCTGAGTCGTCTCAGCACCTGCGTGCTGTCACTAATCTGTTTTTTCCTGTTGGTTTGATTTCAAAGGGAGCTTCTGACCGGGATCAGAAAACATTATGGTTCTTTTTATATACCGTCTCGCCATTCTGGCATTCCTGAAAGGCTTCTTTTTTTCCTCCCCATTTAGTTTATCTAATACCCTGTCCTCCCAAGATCCCGCTACACATTGATGGGACCCACAGCTATTCAGATCTGAGCTGAACCTGCAGTGACCACACATATTTCACTTTACTGGCTCTTCACACTGCAACGCTGTCACTTATGTTCCCTGTCCTCTGTCCCTTCTTCTTCTTCTTCTTCTTCTTCCCCCTTTTCCTCCCCGATTGTACCCGTCCGATCGCACCACTCTTCCGAGCCGTCCTGGTCGCTGCTCCACCCTCTCTGCTGATCCGGGGAGGGCTGCAGACTACCACATGCTTCCTCCGATACATATGGAGTCACCAGCCGCTTCTTTTCACATGACAGTGAGGAGTTTCACTAGGGGGCGTATCATCCTATCCCCCCCGAACAGGCGCCCCGACCGACTGACCGACCAACCAGAGGAGGCGCTCGTGCAGCGACCAGGACACATACCCAAATCCGGCTTCCCACCCGCAGACACGGCCGATTGGGTCTGTAGGAACGCCTGACCAAGCTGGAGGTAACACGGGGATTCGAACTGTCGCGCCCCGTGTTGGTAGGCAATGGAATAGACCACCATGGTACCCGGATGCCCCTCTCTTCCTTATTCTTAACAGTGATTTTATTAGTAAAGGTGCCACTCTTAATAGTATAAGCGGTGGAGCAGGAGTGGTTTCACTTGGTATTACCGTGGTACTAGGGACGGTACTACCATGGTACTAGTGATGGTGCTACCATGGTACTAGGGACGGCAGTGGTTTCACTTGGTATTACCGTTGTACTAGTGACGGCAGTGGTTTCACTTGGTACTACCATGGTACTAGTGATGGTGCTACCATGGCACTAGGGACGGCAGTGGATTCACTTGGTACTACTGTGGTACTGGCGATGGTAATATCATGGTACTAGTGATGGTACTACCATAGCACTAGGGATGGCGATGGTTTCACTTGGTACTACCATGGTACTGGCGGCGGCAGTGGTGGGGGTGGTAGTGATGGTACCGGTGTGGGTATTAGTGGGAGTATCGTTGTATGCAGTGGTGGGGGTGGTAGTGATAGTGCCGGTGTGGGTATTAGTGGGAGTATCATTGTATGCAGTGGTAGTCAGGGATAATCCAGCTCTGCCAGAGCCTCTTGAGCAACACATCGACTCCCCATCAGCCCCAGGAGCACATTTCTGTGTCTGAGTCAGGGGTACTGTTTCTGTTGAAATGTTAGTTATACAAACATTGTGAGTCTTCAAGTCAACATGTAAATCTGACATAATATCACAGGAGAATATTAAATTCCAGTTTGATTTTCACTACGTACGACAGGCTCTGAGAGTATCTTGAAATGCATATTCAACACTTAACAGGCCCATAAAACTCACCGTTTGTAATGACGTCATGCTTCCCATAATGTTTTCCTTGTTCTATGTCCTTTTAATGTATTTTTGGAGAAAGTGACTCACAATAGGTTGGAATGTGTGCAATGTGCGGTACATGATCAGAATCATATTCATATTCATTGCCAAGCAGTTTGCTGCCATTCAATAAAATAAATTGTTCAATATTTGGGAGCTTTAAAAACCTCTGCAATACACTGTCATCCTGTCCTGCATTGTAACCCACAGACTATACACAACTCCGTAACTGCAGGTATTTCCAAAAGTACCCTTTATCAATTAAATTATATTGATCTTTTAGCCCCTGTTAGGAGTAGAACACCCCTTCCTCAAATAGATCAGTAATTGTGGCTAAACCTCTGATGTGCCATGCCCCCCAGCATACTGGTTTCTCCCCTATCTTAATCGCAGGATTTCCCCTTAGAGATGAGTAACCTTCATTATACTGAGACGGGCCAAAAATGTTATGGACTTTGTTCCAGACCTCCCCCCCGTGAGTGCTGACATAATGGATGAATATCCCCTTCAAGAGGAGACTGTGATGGGTTTGAGACAGAGCATCTATAAGTCTTAAAGGGGAGGTAAACGACTTCTCTATTTCCACCCAACCCAGATGTGAACCAGCGTATGCATAGCTTAGCCATTTCAAAGACTATACTGTAAAGTTCTGTATTTGCCAACACCAGTCCTCTCCCCCTAGCAGTAAATCAGAATCAGAATCAGAACCTTATTTATTGCCAACTACAAGCACATACAATGAATTTGTCTTGGTATGTTAGTGCAAGAAGGAAAAAATAACAGTAAATAGTGAAGATAAAAATTACCTAACACTAACCCGAATCAATAGCGTTAATGGTTGTGTCAGGAAGGGCATCTGACATAAAATTTTGCCAAATCAGTATGCGGATTGACAAGACCATACCGGATCGGTTGAGGCCCGGGTTAACAACGGCTGCCATCGGTGCTGTGCCCTCACAGGGTACCGATGGAAACTGAAAAATCTGCTGTGGCAACCCCTGAGAAACAAGGAACAGGCCAAAAGAAGAAGAAGAAGTAAAGATAAAAATGAAAAGAATATACATACATACATACATACATACAAGATAAAATAAAATAAATAAATAAAACTAAGGTGTAATAAGGCGCAATCAACATTGGTTCAGGGTTGAACATGAGACCACGTGGCAGTCCCTGATGCCCAGCACTGGGTGGCAGGAGCTGTATATACAAAACATTGCTTGAGAATTTCAAGACGTTATTTACAGAATAAGAGTTATTTACAGGGTATTACAAGTTTTTATGCAAGGTGTCCATATACTGAGAGCACAACAGGGGAGAAAAAAGTGGAGGGGGATGGATGGGCAGCAATGTCAGGCTCTGTGGGTGTCTCGGGGCTTGTTTGAAAGACGTACTGCTGTAGGGATAAATGTTCTTGTGGTGTGAAGTTTTGATTTTTATTGATCTTAGCCTCTTGACAGATGGGAATGTTTTGACGAGACCATTGCCTGGGTGGGGAGGGTTGGTCATGATCTTTGATGATCTTTGATGATCTTTCCTGCTCACCTCAGTGTCCTGGAGGCATACAGGTCATGGAGGGATGGTAGGTTGCAGCCAATCACCCTCGCAGCAGAGCAAATGATATGCTGCAATCTGCCCTTATCCTTGGCAGTGACAGCAGTGTATCAGAGAGTAGTGAGGATGGACTCAATGATGGCAGTGTAAAGGCGCACCATCATTGACTTTGGCAGGTGGAACTTTTTCAGTTGCTACAGGAAGTACATCTTCTGCTCTGCTTTCTTGGTGAGGGAGCTGATGTTCAGCTCCCATTTGAACTCCTGGCTGTTGATGGTGCCCAGGAAGCAAAAGGATTCCACTGTTTCGACTGGGAAGCCACACAGGGTGATGTGAGTGGGTGGGGCTGGGTACTTTCTGAAGTCCACAACCATCTCAACTGTCTTTAACGCATTGAACTCCAAGTTCGTTTGGTTGCACCAGGACACCAGATGGTCAATCTCCCACCTATTGGCAGACTCATCTCCACCAGAGATGAGCCCAATAAGCATGGTGTCATCAGCAAACTTAAGGAGCTTGAGTAAATGGTGACTGCAGGTGCAGCTATTTTTAACAGGGAGAAGAGTAGAAGGGAAAGGACAAAGCCTTAAGGGGAACCAGTGCTGATGGTCCAGGAGTCAGAGACGTGTTTCCCCAGCTTCATGTGCTGCTTCCGGTCAGATAGGCAGCCGGTGATCCACCTGCTGGTGGAGACAGGCACGTGCAGCTGGGAGAGCGTGTCCTGCAGCAGATCTGAGACAATGGTGTTGAAGGAGGAGCTGAAATCCACAAACAGGATCCTGGCGTAGGTTCCTACAGAGTCCAGGTCCTGGAAGATGAAGTGGAGCACCATATTTACTGCATCGTCCACAGACCTGCTGGCTCTGTAGGCAAACTTCACCGAGTCCAGGAGTGGGTCAGTGATAGTTTTAAGGTGGGATAGAACAATGCGCTCAAAAGACTCCCTTACCACAGAGGTCAGGGCGACGGGTCTGTAGCCATTCAGTCCTGTGGTCCTTGGCTTTTTGGGGACAGGGATGATGGTGGAGGTCTTGAAGCAGGCTGGCATGTGGCATATATCCAGTGAGGTGTTAAAATGTCTGTGAACACCAGAGACAGCTGGTCCGCACAGTGCTTCAGGGTGGAGGGGGACTAAACAACTTAGTCTGACTAATTTGGGTTTCTTCCCATTCCACAATTAATCCCTAACTACCTAATCATACTGCTTAAACATGGACACAGGAAAATTTAAAGGAAGCATCACAGAAATATAATCTCTGAAAATATAATTTTAACTGCATTTATTTTCCCCACAGAGATAAATTCAACATTTTCCACTTGGCAAAGCTAGTCTTAATATTTTAGAGCACTGGATTTATATTAATTTGAACAATCTCCAGAAAGTCTGTAGTCAATCTTATACTCAAATATTTCATCCCCAATGGTAGCCATTTAAATGGAAATACTCCAGTGTCAGCAGGGGAGCAGCCCAAGGAGAGTGGAATTACCTCTGATTTTTACCACTTGATTTTTTTAGTCTGAAATCTCAGAAAAACACCCAAAATTGCCCATGACACTTGGAAAAGAGGAAGCTGGGTACAAAAAACAGTTTACCTCCCAGTAGCACTCCCTTATTTCTCAAATACTCTCTGATTTACACTGCTAATGGTTTCACAAACAGAGTAAAGAGCAGCGGGGAAAGAGGATGAAAATGGCTGTTGTGAATACATATTTCAAGGAGAGGAAGGAACACAGGTTGATGTATGAGTGGAGGAAAGCGCACCCAGGTGGACTATATCTTATGCAGGAGGTGCAATCTGAAAGGGCTTGGAGACTGCAAGGTGGTGACAGGGGGGAATGTCGCTAGGCAGCATCGGATGGTGGTCTGTAGGATGACTTTGGAGATCAAGAAGAGAAACAGAAGGTTTTCGAGGTAAGGATTCTGGTGGCTCTCTATGGAAAAGGACACATGGTGCTTTGTCGTGGCATGTACCTGGGGTAAATTCTCCACAACCCCCCTCTGGGCTGTTACATCCCTTGCTCGTACCTAGTCGCACTTTGTCACTGGTCTGTCCCCGTCTCATGGCCACATGGTCTTCCTCACCTTAGTTGACCGTTTCTCCAAGTTAGTGCATTTCATCCATCTGCCAAAGCTCCCATTCTCCAGAGAAATCTCCTGATTCAACACATCTTCCGCCTGCATGGTATCCCGGTAGACATGGTTTCAGACAGAGGCCCCCAATTCATATCCCAGGTGTGGAGGTCATTCTGCTCTAACCTGGGTGCCACCATGAGTCTGTCCTCCGGATGCCACCCCCAGTCAAATGGACAAACTGGGCATGCCAACCAGGAGCTAGAGGCCACCCTGCATTGTATAGCCACCTCCAACCCTTCCTCCTGGAGCCAGAATCTGCCTTACATTGAGTATGCCTTCAATTGCCTCTTTGGGGATGTCCCCTTCGAGTGCACCCTGGGCTGCCAACCTTCCCTGTTCCCTGCCCAGGAGGGTGAGGTTGCAGTGCCATCAATGCAGGCCCACCTATGATGCTGTCGGTGCATCTGCAACCAGGCCCACCCTGCTCCACACCTCCATCCGGTCCCAGGTTAATCGTCACCGCACCCCAGCCCCTGCCTACACTACCGTTCAAAAGTTTGGGATCACCCAAACAATTTTGTGTTTTCCATGAAAAGTCACACTTATTCACCACCATATGTTGTGAAATGAATAGAAAATAGAGTCAAGACATTGACAAGGTTAGAAATAATGATTTGTATTTGAAATAAGATTTTTTTTACATCAAACTTTGCTTTCGTCAAAGAATCCTCCATTTGCAGCAATTACAGCATTGCAGACCTTTGGCATTCTAGCTGTTAATTTGTTGAGGTAATCTGGAGAAATTGCACCCCACGCTTCCAGAAGCAGCTCCCACAAGTTGGATTGGTTGGATGGGCACTTCTTTGAGCAGATTGAGTTTCTGGAGCATCACATTTGTGGGGTCAATTAAACGCTCAAAATGGCCAGAAAAAGAGAACTTTCATCTGAAACTCGACAGTCTATTCTTGTTCTTAGAAATGAAGGCTATTCCATGCGAGAAATTGCTAAGAAATTGAAGATTTCCTACACCGGTGTGTACTACTCCCTTCAGAGGACAGCACAAACAGGCTCTAACCAGAGTAGAAAAAGAAGTGGGAGGCCGCGTTGCACAACTGAGCAAGAAGATAAGTACATTAGAGTCTCTAGTTTGAGAAACAGACGCCTCACAGGTCCCCAACTGGCATCTTCATTAAATAGTACCTGTTAGAGCCTGTTTGTGCTGTCCTCTGAAGGGAGTAGTACACACCGGTGTAGGAAATCTTCAATTTCTTAGCAATTTCTCGCATGGAATAGCCTTCATTTCTAAGAACAAGAATAGACTGTCGAGTTTCAGATGAAAGTTCTCTTTTTCTGGCCATTTTGAGCGTTTAATTGACCCCACAAATGTGATGCTCCAGAAACTCAATCTGCTCAAAGAAGTGCCCATCCAACCAATCCAACTTGTGGGAGCTGCTTCTGGAAGCGTGGGGTGCAATTTCTCCAGATTACCTCAACAAATTAACAGCTAGAATGCCAAAGGTCTGCAATGCTGTAATTGCTGCGAATGGAGGATTCTTTGACGAAAGCAAAGTTTGATGTAAAAAAAATCTTATTTCAAATACAAATCATTATTTCTAACCTTGTCAATGTCTTGACTCTATTTTCTATTCATTTCACAACATATGGTGGTGAATAAGTGTGACTTTTCATGGAAAACACAAAATTGTTTGGGTGATCCCAAACTTTTGAACGGTAGTGTATGTCCCTGGTCAAGAGGTGTAGCTTTCCACTAAGGATCTGCCGCTGAAGGTGCAATCCAAGAAGCTTGCTCCCTGCTTCATAGGTCCATTGCAGTCAGCCGCTCCATTGCCTTTCGAGGATCCCTGAAGCTCATCTTCTCCCCCTTCCATGTGAAGCCAAATCGTGCAACTTCTTTCTGACCTCGGTGAACTGCCTTCTCCACATAGATCCACTCCGGGAGCCTCAGAGAAAAATTGCTTCACGCAATGCAAAGCTTGACCTTATTTTCAGATTTTCTTCCAGTCCAAAGAGCCATACATTGAGGCATCTCTCTCTGTTGGCCATATCCATCACAGATTCTTCAAGCGCTTAAAACTCTTTAGCACTTGTCTTAGCCAACTGCTTCAGGCACCCGTTTTCCTCTTCCATTTCAGAGATCAGAGCCTCAGCCTTGTTGAGTCGTTGAAAAATTATTGTCACATTCGTTTTAATTTTACCTCGAGTAGTCTTGAGACTGGCCACATCTGATTGCAGGGTTGATAAGTTTCCACTAAATTGCGTGATTTCCTCTGCAGGTCGGCAAACCTAGTTGGTGCCATTGCTGGTGTGTTTTGCGGCTCCTTTTCTGTAGGCCTGGATAAAGCTCCACTCACCATGCTTGCATAGCTAGGGCCTTGCTTAGCAGGTCTTGTTTTGGGTTATTACTCGTGGTTGTCATGCCAAGAATCAGCTAAACTAATATGCATCCATTCGCTGTAGTAGTCACGAGTATATTAGTGACATTTTAATATTGTGGAGTTGACTGAACATAATTGTCAATAAATTCTGGGGTTAGAAATCCATCTTGTTCCTTGGACCCACATGATTCCTGGGAAGCTTTTTGAGTAGAGCAAGGCTCTACCACTGCAAGGGTCTGAGGTTTCATTGCCTTTATAGTTCAATGAGAAGAACAAAGTGCTGTCATTGCTAGGGTAAGGGGTTCCATGTCTAAAACTTTATTTATTCATAGCACTGTTGTTGCATTGGATTAAAATAAATCAACCAAATTGTATATTTATAAGCACTGGGTTAGAATAAATACAATCAGACTGCATATTTCATAAGGCGTTATCATTTAGTAAGATATTGGATTCCAACTACAGACTTCAGATTCATCGGTGTTCTGCTCAGATACTTTCCTGTAAAAGTGCCCTCTGTCTTCATCTGTAGAGGAAATTGATAATGGGGAATTTCCTGCTAAGACTTACCAAGCAATCAGCTCACTACTTCCATAACGTCCCAACGGGATGCCTTGACATATTTAGTTCTGTTCCCTCTTTTTGTCAACAGACATTTGTGGAATTTTTGGGAAAAGATGCAGTATTTCAATTCTTAGCCTTTACTCAAAACATATGGTTCCCATGTCAGTGATGCCTCTTTGAAATGTAGGCACACAGTTTGTCTGCTGGGGATTGGTGGAGAGATACAGAAGATATGAAGATATTCTTTATTTTGTTGTTACCGGGATGTTACTGAGAAATTAATAAAGCAGAGAAGTGAACTTAAATTGGGCTGCATGGAACGTGGGGAGTCAAACACCACACACCTAACATGCCTGCAGATACTTTGAAATAGTGAATACACGGGCCACACGCTATAGCAAGTAATCACTTTTAGCTTAAAAAAAAAGTCCAGATCGGCAGACTTCAAACGGTGCTTTTGTATCTGGATCGACCATTTCGTTCGGTTGGGAACAAATAATCATTCTGACAGTTTTTTTTCTTTTCTTTTTTTTCACTACGTCTTTTTGAGTACCACGACTATGCCTACTACACATGTTAAATGTGCTGCCATGATGGCTAACACCGCCCAAACTAACCCCGCCACCTCAAGACAACGCTGTTCTCAGTGCTACTGAATCACTCCGAGCTGAGTTAACATCACTGCAAAGACATTGTGCTTCCGCGGACACTAAAATAGTCACTTTGGCAGCGTCTCTAAAAGACCCTTTCCCACCAAAATTAGCGGGTAGATTGACACCTTTCCCCCTGCCAGGAGCCGAGGCCCTTTCTGTTTATGTGTTGTGTCCCCCTGCCAGGAGCCGAGGCCCTTTCTGTTTATGTGTTGTTTCCCCCTGCCAGGAGCCGAGGCCCTTTCTGTTTACATGTTGTTTTCCACTGCCAGGAGCCGAGGCCCTTTCTGTTTACGTGTTGTTTTCCACTGCCAGGAGCCGAGGCCCTTTCTGTTTACATGTTGTTTTCCGGAAAAGGTTTTCAGCGTGACTGGGAAGTAAACCGTAAAAACCAGCATGGAAGACAGTGAAAATGTTACAGTGGTTACTTCTTTTTTTACATCTGTTACTTATTCTTCTGGTCATTAATGGCAAGATATTGTAGCGAATTGGGGGGGGGGGGACCCGCGGTTCGCGTGTCTCCTGCACCGCGGGCGACAACGTTAACCACTCGACTAAAGGGTCCGACCCGTTAGCCAAGGGCTACCGAGCCTATTCCAGTGGTGTAACCAGGAATATTTTTTTTAGGTGGGCCTGAGTGAAAATGGGTGGGCCAAAATTTTCCAGCAATAATCCTTCAAACAAGACGCAAATTCGAACACATTACAGCAGTAAACACATAACACAGGTTTTTAGTACGCGACCAAGAAACATACTAAAACTTTAATAAAAACCCACTTAAACAAATACCACCCCAGTCATTCTCACCAGGCTCTACACAACCATTTAAACATCACTGAGGAAAACAGCCCGACTGTCTAAAAGATCATGATACAACATGTAAGCTATAGGCCTATAGTACACGTTTTACAGCACAATGTGTAGACGCCGAGGGCGAGCGTTGAAGATCGAGATTATTTCATCATAGTCCAAAGAGTCAGTAAGTTCCCTTTCAAAGGACAACAGGGATAGATTGTTGAGGCGTGCAGGTAGCATGGAAGATCTTAGACATGTTTTGATACGGCCTGTAGTGGAGAAGAGTCTTTCAACAGTACATGAAGTCAGGGGAATGGGGATCATTGCCCTTAACAGTCTGTTAATGTTTGGGAAAACGTCAGAGTTGCAGCTGTCCAGCACTTCAATGAGGGATGGGTAACACTGACCCCTCTCCACTTTACGACGCAGTGCCTGAATGAAAACGGTCCCTTCCGCGTCCTCAATAGATATCCGGTAATGATCACACGAATGCTGCAATGATTCTTTCTGGGCAAACGTAACTGATCCTGATGAACAAGCAGCGGCTGCTCGCATGATGCCATACTGATCTTGCTGAAAGCGACTGTCCAGCTCAGTAATCTGCCTGTCCAGAATGTTAATCCATGGCTGCTTCAGCTCAGCGTTGTTCCTCACGTTTGTAGCTTTGCCCAAACTAGTGGTAACCACCGACTCATTGAATCTCGCGGGCAGCTTTCTCTCCCGAGCGCCGGTGACGTCCCAGCTGGAGACGTCATTCTTTTCCATCAGTTCCTCTGTTAGTTTTAACACTTTGTTGAAATCACCTTGTGAATTATCTCTAAACTGTGCAAAACTGTCTTTGAGGCCTTGAATTAGATCTATGCAGTCAGTGACAGTCAATGAGCCACTCTGTAAACCTTTTGTTGCAAAATCGCTGCTCTCGAATAATTTCCCGAATGTAGCCAGCAAAAACAAACATTTCTTCGTCTGAATTTGTTGCAAAAGTGATTCGGCTTCAACTTTAGTGTGACCACTAGTTTCGGAAAATTGTGCTAGCGTTTCCAAGATAACGTCAAGTAACACCAAAACCTTGCTCACTGATCCTGACCCCGAGCGCCACCTGGTGTCTGCTGAGCGCTCCAACTCCAGGCATCGCCTGTTAGGATGAAGCTCTTTCTGGATGTCGAGGAGTTCAGCGTGTCTGTGCGCACCTGTCAAGAAACTGTAGAGAGAGTTCAGTGGCTCGGAAACATGAAACTGTGGAGAGAGTTCAGTGTCTCGGAAACAGTGCTGACGTGTCCCGACACTTTCCATGCGGTGCAAAGAGCTAAACTAAGACGGTGGGAATTACAGTGGACGTAAACCGCGTCTGGAAAAGTGCGTTTTAAAATAACATGCACCCCCCCTCCCCCCTCTGTTCCCTGACATTACGGCAGCCCCGTCAAAGCTCCAACCCACGCACAGAGAGGAGCAAGCTCCGCTGCGCTCATATCACCGGTGTCTACAAATCTAACTGCTCTTTCTTGTATTGTCCCTGCATGAATGTACCTAATACACACAGCGACCAGCTCACGCTTTGACATATCCTGATATTCGTCCGCTACTATGGCACAGTAGGTGGCGGGTGATTCACGCAGTTCTGCTTTTATCTTGCGCAGCAGTAATGAGGCAGCAGATTCCGGCAATTCCTTCTGCATTTTTGCACTCATGAGCGTTACATTTTTAGGCATTTGTTGAAGGCGACTTTGAATTTCTGGGTCGTATTTGGAAATGAATTTAAACAATTCTAAAAAATGTCCCTTGTTTAGTGCTTCTGCTTCCTTGCTTTCTTTGTGTCCACGTAATGACAGTTCTTGTTTTGCACAGAGCATAACAATGTCCAGAACCACCTTTACGTGATTACGATTTCTTTCCACAAATGAGCGGTCCATTGCCTCAGGGTTTAGTTGGTCTAGAACAGTCCCCCGACCTTGCAGGCTTGCTCTGTAACCCTCACATTTACCAAGTGCAATACAGTGGGGGGGTTTGCTAGCCTGATGTTTCGAGCATGCCTGGCGGAGGTGCTTCCCATCTACAAACCCGCTTCGAAAAACGTGTTTTAAGGATGAGTTTGAGAAGAATTCACACTGGGTTATTTCCAAGACATACAACAAGTTTTCTGCAATTCCCTTTGACCAAGCTCATGAACAGGAGAACAAGTATGTGAAAGGTTCAGGGGGTGCAGTGGGCCTTACGGAAAAACCCAGATGCCTTCAGACGATGGATGCTCTCCAGCCCAGAGTTGGCAAGATTGCTAAGGGAATTTGAAGATGGATATCTCAAAGAAGATAATGAAGAGAACTTCCAGCACCACGAGCAGGGTCTTGCAACGCAGAAGACCTTCCAGAGACAAATCAAAAGTCTATCTGAAATCATGAAAAGAATGGGAAATCCTTTTTGGATGATTTCAAAGATCTTGTGACTCTTGACAGCCGGAACTGCACAGATAAATCCGTCGTGAATACAGTACTCATCTTGGAAGAGACAGGAAAGAGACAATATCAGGAGTTTGTCAAGAAGGTGCTTGAAGAACGGACACGCTCCATCCATGATCCAATCAAGAGGAATGCCTTGGCACTCTTCAGGCAACCTCGACGCAAGACAATGGCGAAACATGGGAAAAAGATCAAAGTGCTTCAGAACAACGTGGCACTCTTTGGCCAGCTATATATAGCTATGCAAAGCCGTGAGAATAACTTGGATGAATTCTTCGCACATGAGGTACAGTCCTTCCCTCCTTCCCTCTCAGACTTTGGGAAACTTCATCTGACCGGCACCAAATCTGACCTGCTGCAATGTCTTGAGCACCCAGGGCAACCAGAGCCACCCTCAACCTATGACTGCAAAGTCCTTGATGGAGCAGTCATTGTCCACTGCCTGCCCACTGTGAGAGTGACCACATTTGATACCTATGCAGATGAGGTTTTCATCCCTTACTTACAGAAGCAGCTACATAATACCAAGCGGCTGGATGTTGTATGGGACACATACATCCCAGACAGTTTGAAGGAGTCCACCCGCGAAAAGAGAGGACAAGGTGTTCGCAGAAAAGTGTCAGGCCCGACAAAGCTGCCCGGAAATTGGATGGATTTTCTCCGTGATCCAAGCAATAAGAAGGAGCTGTTTGACTTTTTGACATCCAAGATTGAACTGTTCAGCTGGCCACAAACCAAAGCTTTGCATGTCACATCAGGGCAAGCTGTGTCGTCTTTTGGTTCCAGTAGCACAATGAACTCTTGCAATCATGAGGAGGCTGACACTAGGATTGTGGTCCATGTACAACATGCAGTGGAGCATGGTAGCGAAAACTGTCCTTGTGCGCACTGTGGACACTGATGTCATCGTCATCCTTGCAGGCTTGTTTCATGATTTACTGGTAATTCAACCCCTGACTGACATCTGGGTGGCTTTTGGGATGGGCAAAAAGTACAGATTTTACCACATCAACTGCATGTGCAAAAGCCTGGGGGAACCTAAATCCAGAGCTCTGCCTATGTTTCATGCGTATTCCGGCTGTGACACTACATCTGCCTTCAATGGAAAAGGTAAAAAGTCAGCTTGGCGGGCCTGGCAAGCCTATGATGCTGCCACAGAAACATTCATCGACCTGGCAAAGCATCCCTTCCAGCAACTAAACGTAAATAGCCAGCAGTTCAGTGAGCTTGAAAGATTGACTGTCATCCTGTATGACAAATCCAGCCCTTCGAACTCAATTAACCAAAAAAGAAAAGAACTCTTCTGTGAAGAAAATAGAACAATGGAGAAACTACCTCCTACCCAGAATGCACTCCTCCAGCACGTGAAATGGGCAGTCTACCAAGCAGGCATCTGGACCACCAGTACACAAACCCACCAAGCCATTCCTTCTCCAGAGAGCTATGGATGGACCAAGGAATTGGGATCATGGATGCCAGTCTGGCTAACAATTCCTGAGGTCTCCAGAGCTTGCAGAGAGCTCATCAGATGCTCATGTAAAGGGGATTGTAGCTCTTGCAAATGCAGCACTGGAAATTTGGACTGCTCACCTCTTTGCAAATGCAACTGTAACAGATAGACACAATAAACAGTAACTCGCTTCTTCTACCCCATGTTTTCACATTAAGATGAATGTTCATTTGTATTCATCATTGCATTAAATGTGTTGTTGATAATACTTCATGTTTGGGGACTTTATTTCTGTAAAAGTTGGCCAACTTTATCACATTTGGAAGTGATTTGATGATTTTATGATGCATACTGTCTGAAAAATACTAGGCGGATTTTCAGATACTTCATTGACATTGACAGCGTTGCAATTTGATATTTTAAATTGAGATTTTCCAGGGGCTCCTACCCTAAAATCCAATAACTGACCCTAAGGAACCATCCTACCAAAAATGGCGCTTTTATCCGCTCCATAACGATCATTTCACTAAGCCACCGGACTACTTCTCGTAGGGGAAACGGTGTAACCGGGATTATAAAGCAAGATTATCTACTTAAATGAAAGGAAGTTGGACTTGACAGTGACCCGTACAGTTTACCAAACAACCAGTGGTTCATGGACATTAGCACTTGGTCTCAAATCGCGTTTCCTGATATTTATATGTACTTGATTTCTACGCCAGGGAAATACACAAAGCAAAGACGGAAGGTATAAAAAAGTCTTGACGTTTGGTTGGACTTCAAGGCGGGATTTGTTGGCGAAATTAAAGTGACGAGGACACCGATAGATATTCTGGTTGTATGTGGACAGGTTTGTACACATATCTATTTTATTTTATTAAATTACAACTGTGAAAACTGTAACGTTAAGCCAACTTTGAATGACGGAAAGGAGGCTTCTTGTAGCGTCAGTCAGTTTTAATGAAACTACGAGACAGGCAACAACATACAGCACTCCCGGAACAATACAGTACTTGCGCAAGCACTTTCAATTACCGTAAATACTACAGTATATGCTCACATATATTACCGTATATGACATCTCCCTCCTTTTTGAGTGTTATTTTAATAACCTGCTGGGAAAACTCAGAGAATGACCATTCTCAATGGCACATAACCTAACCCAAAAATTATTTAAATTGAGACAGTTCGACATACTATTACTACTCCCTATTCTGACTCAACAAAGGCACTGTTATACAACTGTGAACAGTTTCACAACAATTATCAATGAATTTCAATTCAATTAACTTCCCACAACATGAACAATGCAAACATAAATGTCAACACACATTTCTTTAGTTTCTTCACATTACCCCCCCTTTTTTAATCAACCCCCCCCTTCCACAGGCCATAGATCGATACAATAGTGTCTACAGGTTCATCCTGTTAACTGGCTTGGACACCCGTCCAGATCTAGTCACAGTCTGACCGAGCAGAGGGGATGTGGGAGTAGCCACACTCTGACTGACAGGAACAGTCTCTATCATGGTGGCTGTGTCAGAGTGGTTATCTGTCCCAGAGTTCTCATCCGGCGCTGCTGTGGTGGGTTGGGGAACTGGCCCTGGTTGCAGGTGACGGCGGTTCCGTCGCAGCACCTCTCCATTCTGCATCGTAATGATGAAGGATCTTGGGGTAGAGCTCTCACCTGAGATCACCGCTGGCAGAGACCACGATTTTTCATGGTCTAACTTGGAGAGCACTGCGTCTCCTGGTCGCAGGGCAGGCAGTGGCTTAGCTCCATGGTGAAGGTTGTAGTAGTGGGCCTGTTTGGCCTTTCCTCTCCTGTCCGTCTCTTCCACAGCTGCTCTGCTGGGCCATTTTGGTAGGAGATTTTTCTCCAAAGTGGGGAGTGTGGTGCGTATCTTTCTCCCCATCAACAGCTCAGCTGGGCTGTAGCCTGTAGTGGAGCAGGGTGTGGACCTAAAGCTCATTAGAGCCATCACTGGGCCCTGTTGCTTGAAAATTTTCTTAGCTGTCTGCACGGCCCTCTCAGCGTGGCCGTTGCCTTGTGGGTGGTGAGGAATGGATGTATAGTGTTTGAAGTCAAGCTGCTTGGCGAACTCTCTGAACTCGGCACTTGAAAATTGAGGTCCGTTATCACTTACCATCTCGTCTGGGATACTGAACCTGGCAAAAACTGTTTTGAGCTTTTGGATGACTTGTGCACTAGTTGTGGAGGGAAGGTGCAATATTTCTAGAAACCTCTAGTAATAGTCTGATATTACCAGGTAACTGCGGTGATTGAGCTCGCAGAGATCCATGGCAATTCTCTTCCAGGGTCGTGCTGGGAGAGGTGTGGAAATGAGAGGTTCCTTCTGCTGAGTTCTTTTCATTTCACAGCACACCTGGCACCTCGTCACTAGCCTGTTAATCTCCGTAGCGAGTCCGGGCCACCACAAGGATGAATATGTTCTCTCCCTACATTTTGTGAGGCCCTGGTGCCCTCCGTGAATCTTTTGAAGGATCTCTGCCCTCATTGACCTCGGCAATACAATCCTGCTTCCTCTTAGGATGAGGCCATCATACTCTGATAGCTCTGATCTGACTTGGAAGTATGCTTTAGCATCGTTAGGTACAGTTTGAGTGCTCAGGCCATCCTCTCTTTATAAGCTGCATGACAAACATCAGTTCGGCATCAGCTGCAGTCGCCCCTATAATTTCATCCATCTTACCCTTGGATTCTGGGATTGCCCCCACTACACTCGCCACGTAGAAAGCCACCTCGCTGTCTGTATTACTCACTTTGCCCATGCCTGCTGGTGGACTGCGTGACAGGGTGTCTGCAACCAGCAGAGTTTTTCCCAGGAGCGTACTCTGCTACCGCATTAAATCTCATGAGCCTCATGAGAAGGCGCTGACAACGTATGGGGACGTTGTCCAGGCTGCGGCTGTTTATGAGAGGTACTAGCGGCTTGTGGTCGGTTATCAGTTTAAACTGCTCCAGTCCCACAAGATATCTGTCAAATTTCTCACACACCCACACACCCACCAGCTGCTCCTTCTCAATTTGGGCGTAGTGAGTCTCTGCTTCAGTTAGGCGTCTGGAGCAATACGCCACTGCTTTCCACTGCTCCCCGTGGAGTTTAAGCAGTACACCCCCTAACCTGTAGCTGCTTGCGTCAGTCGACATGGCAGTGGGTTTGGTCGCATCATAGTAGGCCAGCACGGGTGCGGACGTCAGCAGCCTTTTGATCTGTTCAAATGCCGCTTGTTGTGCATGACCCCATGTCCATGTATTTTTGTGTTTCAAAAGTTCATACAGAGGTTCTCCCATGGTTGCAAGGTTGGGAACGTATTTTCCAAGATAGTTCACCATTCCTAATATCCTCTTTAAGTCGTGCACGTCTGTGGGTGGTGAGAGCTGCTGTATGGCTTTCACTTTATCCAGGTCCGGCCGGACCCCAGATCGGTCGATGAGGTGCCTGAGAAACCGCAGCTCACTCTGCCTGAAGGAGAACTTTTCTCAGTTGAGCTTCAGACCAGCGCTCTCTATACGCTGCATCACCTTCCCAAGGTGATGCAGCGAGTGGGCTTACTTGTTTTCTGTTCTGGAGAAATTTGGTTTTGGGTCTAAATTTATTTCTTGGATACGACTTTTATACTCTGCTCCTACTGCTTACGTGATGACTAACTCGCAAAGGTCTGACTATTTCCCTCCAACAAGAGGTACCCGTAAAGGTTGCCCAATCTCTCCCCTGCTCTTTGCAGTAGCTATAGAACCTCTCTCCATTGCTCTCAAATCCTTCCCACTCTTCACTGGTATTTGCAGGGCTGGACAGGAACATCCCATTTCTCTCTATGCTGATGACCTTTTGCTCTATGTCACAGAACCAGAGGATATTTTACAAATCTTGACGACCTTTGGGTCGTTTTCGGGCTACAAGTTAAACTTCAGCAAAAGCGAGTGTTTCTCTATTAATGATGTGGTAAAGCAAATCTCACCAGGTACCCTACCATTCCGACTGGCCCACACCATTTTCCGTTATCTGGGTGTCAACATTGCTCACTCCCTCCCCTCTCTCCATAAACATAACTTCATGAAGTTGGTTTTGGAAATTAAATCTGATTTGAAGCGCTGGGATTCACTCCCTCTCTCTCTGATGGGCAGAATCAACTCTATTAAAATTAACATTCTGCCCAGACTCTTTTTTCTTTGCCAGTCCCTTCCAATATTTTTGCCAAAATCATTTATTCGAATGTTAGACAAAACAATTTCACGGTTTATTTGGGCTGGCAGGAGTCCGAGGGCTGTAGATCGGTGTTGCAGAGGAGCAAACGGGGCGGGAGCCTTGCGTTGCCTAACCTTTTATTTTATTATTGGGTGGCCGACCTTCAAGAAATTCATGCTTGGTGTAACTCTTCCCAACCTCGATTGGTGCATAATGGAGGATAACTTCTCCTGTCCTTCATCTCTGAGGGCTTTGGTCTGTGCCCCTCTGGCTTCTTGCTGTCCTAAATACATTAAAAATCCAATTGTACTCTCTACTTTGAAAATTTGGAAACAAATTAGGCAAAATTTCAAACTTTCTGCTCCCACTCCATGCAGCCCCATTTGTAATAACCACTTGTTTCCTCCCTCTAATTTAGATACAGCTTTCAATCTGTGGAGAGAGAGAAGCCTGGCCCATTTCTCAGATTTATATTTAAAGGGCTCATTCAACACTTTTAATGATCACTGTTTAAAGTACAATTTACCTCAATCTCATTTGTTCCGGTATCTTCAAGCTCGTAATTACGCTCGCACACATTTCACATCTTTCCCTCAGCTTCCAGTAGGCTCTCTTGTCTCTAAGGTACTTTCTCTCCCCAGGGCACGTGGCAGGATCTCAATTCTATATGACCTTATATCATCCTCGGATTTGACTTCTCTAGCAGGGCTTAGGGGTAGTTGGGAGCAGGAGCTAGAACGTGATGTGGCAGATGAATGGTGGGACAGGGCAGTAGCCAGGGTCAACTCTACGGCCTCATGTTCCCGTTTAAGTTTAATTCAGTTTAAGGTCTTGCATAGGGTTCATTTTACAAAAGCTAAGCTTTGTAGGCGGTTTCCAGGCATGAGTGATACCTGTGATAGATGTGGTTTATCACCGGCAGATCATAGTCATATGTTTTTCTCCTGTCCAGAATTAGTTGAGTTCTTGTCCCTTTTCTTTAAGATGATAGGAGAAGCCCTCAAAATTACACTGGATCCCTGCCCCTTGATAGCCATCTTTGGGGTACCCCCTATGCCCACCAGTCCTACCAAGGAAAACTCTGATGTTGTTGCCTTTGTCTCACTCATTGCCCATAGACGCATTCTGTTACAGTGGAAAAGCCCAAATCCACCTTCCGCTACCTCTGGTTAAAGGATTTAATGTCATTTCTCCCATTAGAGAAGTTGAAGTATTCTTTAAGAGGCTCAACTGTTAAGTTCTACAACAAATGGCAGCCTATTATCTCATATGTAAATTCTCTTACCTCTCTGGACCCCAGTTGATTATCAATGAATCTATTCCTTGGGGTGGGTGTCCCGAGCATCCTTTTTATTGCACTGACCTCCCTACTTTATTCCATTTCATTTTATCAACTCCCTGTGTGTGTGTGTGTGTGTGTGTGTGTGTGTGTGTGTGTGTGTGTGTGTGTGTGTGTGTGTGTGTGTGTGTGTGCATGCGTGCGTGCGTGTGCGTGTGCGTGTGTGTCTTATTTACTTACTCAGTTCTGTATGTGCATTATTTTTTTTTCTTCTTCCCTGTTTTCTTTAAGAATTTGGGATGGGTGGGGGGTTGGAACAAGGTGTTATTGTAGTTCTCTGTTCTAACACACCAAAAAAAGGGAGAAAATGTGAAACACTGATCTGTTCTTTGTGTCTAACATGTATGTAACCCTGGTTTCCAATAAAAAAAACCTATCAAATCACTAGTGTCAGTTATCTCAACCATTTCTCATTTAACATAACCTCAGAGCACATATGCAGTATACGTAGCATGACTTAACCTGCATAAACATAAATCTAGGCCAACACCAAGGCCTGCAAGAACACCTTAACAACACTGACCAATATGCAGTTCTTCACATTAACAACATTGACCAATATACAGTTCTTCACATTTCTTTCTTCTTTTTTAGATTTGCTTGCGTTTCCTTTTCTTCATAAGTTCAGTCTATCAGGCTTTCTGGTTTCTCTTGTGGACCTTCTCACCTCAGGTTCACTTGGAGTGTTTGTGTCGGTGTCTGTGTTACAGTCCATAGGAGGTGTGTAGATGGACTGAGATTCACTGTGGGCTTCACTGAGCTCACCGACAGTCTCTGGTGGAGTCTTTAACAGACTGCGACGACTGCTTCTGAGGATTTGTCCGTCCTCAGTTCTCACCGTGAGCGATTGTGGAGCTACCTACCTCTTGCAGAACCGTCGCTTCTCTCTTCCATCCATCAGCATCCTCAATCCTGACTGTGTCATTACTGGACAGTGGAGGAACATGCTTGGCTGTTATGTTGTAGAATGACTTTTGCCTCATTTTCTGTGGTGGTCTCCACTCGGGACCCCCACAGATCCCACGACCGTAGGTTCTGTCCCAAGAAACGTCTGACAAGCCTAAATCATTCATACAGACACCAGATAAGAACCCATACACACGAGCCTATTTCCTCTACCAGGGTAGGAATAGTCATCGTTGAAGTAGATTCAGTACACTCATGGATCAGGAACTGAACTCTTGGACCAACGCATATGCTAGAGGACAAGGAACTGAACTTTTCTTTCATCTCAAACTGCTAACACTCATTGAGAGTTGTGATTTGAATGAGGTTTTCTTTGGTTTATTGTTTTATTTACTTTAAATAGTTCTATTTTTTTATTTCAATTCCTTTATGTAAAAGTCAGCGTTGTGTACATTTTGCTGTTGTGAGGCAATAAAATTGTCAACTGTTCAACTACACATCAACTCCTCTTATGAGTTAGTCAAGGTAAACCCTTCACTGAACCTAGTTAGATGTTAGCGCCTTTACTGCTACCCCTAGTTTGCACCGGAGGCGCTACACAAAACTTGGCGGTGGAGTGGTGGTCATGGGTGTGGCGGTGGAGTGGTGGTCGTGGGAGTGGTGGTCGCGGGTGTCACTGGGGTTTGACAAGTTTATAGCCACCAGATGGGTGTGGAGTGGTGTGGGTGTGGTGGTTTGGGAAATGTACGAAAGGTGACTGTGTGACTCTTAAAGAGCCAAACGTGTAAACAGAATCTACACAGCTCTCATTTTATCATCAACAAAACATTGTCATGTTGTTGGACAGGTTGGGAGTTTAGTTGTGTTTTTTTAACTGTAGACGGGCTGGTTTCTGCTATGCTTAGCTTTATGTTCAAACTGATGTTTGAAAGTGGTATTACGTTTTTTTTCAGAATGAGGAGATGTTAAACGAGAGCCTTGACACTTGTGCGACCTTTATTGTATCACTTCAGAAATATGCAGTTGCCATGAAAGTAGCTTCTAGGTTGCTGACAGTGTTGTGCAGATTGTATGTGAAGGCACATGTACATGCAGTCTGAGGCCGACAGCAGAACTTGATATGGTTTGGGCTTGGCTGGAGTAGCGGTTTGTGTTTGGACAGGGTGGATATGACCTGGAGGGTCAGGGCCAAGTTTGTGCATACACGCTGATAGTATGTGAGCGGGCTGATGGGGGAGTGCCGGGCAGGACATGAAGCAGCATGTAGGCGATAGGAGTGAGGAGGAGGGGGAGTCAACCCAGTAGTATCCATATTTAACAATACATTTGAACAGCAAGCACAGTCAGCAATATGCCTTCATGGAACTGGTAAAAAACATTCATAATCTGGAGTACTCAGAGGAGGTTGGATGACTTCATCTGGACACAACAGAAACATTTCATTCCTCATCTAAGTGACCTCTTCAGACCTCTTCAGTTGAGGGATGAAACGTATCCGCTATAAACGTGTCCAGATGAACTGATTCAACCTTCTGTGATGTCTTACCTGGGTTACTGAGCATGCATCCAGACACATCTGGAGTACTACTTTAGCTTTAGCCCCTTAAGTCTCATCAATAAAAAACATCAGTGAACGGAAGGTGCCCGATGCATAACCCCAATGACATGTCAACTTACAACAGATAAGTCCTCCAACAGCGGCTTCAGGTAGTTTGGTAAGTGATTCTGCCTGTGATATGGGCCACCAGGTCTAGGATTTCTGTGAAAATGAATTAGTACATGAGCCTGTCTGAACTGGTCGTCAGTGTGAATGCTCATTCTGCAGCACAGCATGAGGAACGTTAAATCATTTTCTAAGCATCTATAAACGTTCAAACCAACGAATCCGGTCCTGTTCTTCAGATGTGTTTCATTAGCACAGAGACGCAGGGTGGGCTCCTGTAGCAAGCGATAGCTGAATTGTTAAAACCAAGGATTAGACACATGACTTTAAGTTCACAGTGTACACATGTGCTCAGGTTGTTGAATCCTGCTAACTGCTGTGGTGTCTACGCTGTGTGTGGTCAACCTTTATTGTTTGTTGACAAGGGCTGTTTGCTCTTGGCACCTGCGAGCCTCTGAGAGCATCTGTGAAGCTACTGAGCCTGAAAGGAGAGTGTTCAACTGTAGCTGTTAGCTGCTGGGCTTGTTTAGTATGTTTTTAATGAAAAAGCAGACTGTGTATAAAACTGCCTATTGTTGAATTTGAAATTACAAAAATGCTGTCTGATCGATTCAGGATCAGTGCTGAGTATAAGTTTGTAGTTCTGTCCCATGATGTACTGACAGCCTGCTGGTATTCTATAATGAGAAATGTACTACTACTACTTTCGGCTGCTCCCATTTGGGGGTCGCCACAGCGGACCATCCGTTTCCATCTCTTCCTGTCCTCTGCATCTTCCTCTGTCACACCAGCCACCTGCATGTCCTCCCTCACCACATCCATAAACCTCCTCTTTGGCCTTCCTCTTCTCCTCTTCCCTGGCAGCTCCATATTCAGCATCCTTCTCCCAGTATACCCAGCATCTCTCCTCCACACATGTCCAAACCATCTCCATCTTGCCTCTCTTGCTTTGTCTCCAAACCGTCCAACCTGAGCTGTCCCTCTAATATACTCGTTCCTAATCCTGTCCTTCTTCATCACTCCCAGTGAAAATCTTATCATCTTCATCTCTGCCACCTCCAGCTCCACCTCCTGTCTTTTCATCCTACGTTGTACATTAATCTATTTTACAGAGTTTCAGAGCCTTATTCCACCTTCCTGGTCCAGATAAGCGTAATGTCACCAGTGAATCTGAGAAAAAACTTGAAGGTGCTGCTACACTCTAGAAGATCTTATTTGTTCGGTTTCATCTTGGACCAAGTGATCAGTCTTTAAACAAAGGGGTCCCTCTGTTTTACATCAGGCACTTGAGCTATAGCACCGACCTGGAAAGAAGACATGTCTGACACTGCTTAAATTAATATGCATAAATGCAATGGATGGAGGCCCATGTAAATACATCTCAGTGGTTTAAACACGCAGAGCCCCACGTTTCAATCAAGTTTATTTCCTGTCCTCTTCTTGGACGTTCCCACATGTGTTAAATTAGAGCGAACCCCTTTCTCCAAACTCGTGGGGCCCAAATCATGTGGCATGTTACTAAACACAGGCTCAGTCTGCTGTTGGGGGAAGTTCACAGATGTCAAGCATGCGTGTGTGTACATGTGCGCTTACAGAGTGAGTCATGCTTTCATGCAACTTGATCACAGGAACTCCCGAGAGCTGCTTCTCATCACTTTTTAACGTTCTGGTTTGATGTTTGGAGCCTGGGATGTGATGTTGCTCAGGTATGGCCTACGCTTTAGAAAAAACCTACATGTGGCTCTGAAAAACTCTCCCATGCACAAGGGAAAGGAATTTGAGCTGAACCTAAATGAAGTTCTGAGTTGGTGTTTTGTTGATGTTAAGAAGCCTTGAACTCTCATTTTGTATATATCAGTTCAGTTTTCCCCTGGTGCCATTCAGCCAGGTGGGCTAAAGTCTGTCCTGTAGGAAGCATTAAAATGGGCAACACTTAGTGCACTCAGTAATATGTACCACACACTACAAATACTGTGTGCTAATTTGGCAATCTACATTGCTAACCATACTTCCTGTGTACAGTTGTAAGATTTGTCTTTATGCATGCTCAGTAATCCAGTAACACGACGTTTACTGACAGAAACTTTCATCACTCAACTAAGTGACCTATTCAGTCTCACCTCACTCCAGGTATCCCCACCCTTATAAACTATACAGGTAGCCCCACCCTTGTTTATAAGAGTAGGGGTACCTGCCTAAACATTGTGTCCAGATTAACTGATTCACCTTTCTTTTATAGAATATACGGTGCATCCGGAAAGTATTCACAGCCCTTCACTTTCCCCACATGTTGTTATGTTACAGCCTTATTCCAAAATTGATTAAATTCCTTTTTTTTCTCATCAATCTACACACAATACCCCATAATGACAAAGTGAAAAAAGTTTTGTAGAAATTTTTGCAAATGTATTAAAAATAAAAAACTGAAATATTGCATGTACGTAAGTATTCACACCCTTTACTCAGTACTTGGTTGAGGCACCCTTGGCAGCGATTACAGCCTCAAGTCTTCTTGGGTACGAAGCTACAAGCTTGGCACACCTATATTTGGGGTATTTCTCCCATTCTTCTCTGCAGATCCTCTCCAGCTCTGTAAGGTTAGATGGGGAGCGTCGCTGCACAGCTATTTTCAGGTCTTTCCAGAGATGTTGAATGGGGTTCAAGTCTGGGCTCTGGCTGGGCCACTCAAGGACATTCACAGACTTGTCCCGAAGCCACTCCTTCGTTGTCTTGGCTGTGTGCTTAGGGTCGTTGTCGTGTTGAAAGGTAAACCTTCGCCCCAGTCTGAGGTCCTGAGCGCTCTGGAGCAGGTTTTCATCAAGGATCTCTCGGTACTTTGCTCCATTCATCTTTCCCTCGATCCTGACTAGTCTCCCAGTTCCTGCCGCTGAAGAACATCCCCACAGCATGATGCTGCCACCACCATGCTTCACTGTAGGGATGGTATTAGCAAGTAGATGAGAGGTGCCTGGTTTCCTCCAGACGTGACGTTTGGCATTCAGGCCAAAGAGTTCAATCTTGGTTTCATCAGACCAGAGAATCTTGTTTCTCATGGTCTGAGAGTCCTTTAGGTGCTTTCTGGCAAACTCCAAGCAGGCTGTCATGTGCCTTTTACTGAGCAGAGGCTTCCGTCTGGCCACTCTACCATAAAGGCCTGATTGGTGGAATGCTGCAGAGATGGTTGTCCTTCTGGAAGGTTCTCCCATCTCCACAGAGGAATGCTGGAGCTCTGTCAGAGTGACCATCGGGTTCTTGGTCACCTCCCTGACCAAGGCCCTTCTCCCCCGATTGCTCAGTTTGGCTGGGCGGCCAGCTCTAGGAAGAGTCCTGGTGGATCCAAACTTCTTCCATTTATGAATGATGGAAACCACTGTGCTCTTCAGGACCTTCAAAGCTGTAGAGATTTTTTTGTACCCTTCCCCAGATCTGTGCCTCGATACAATCCTGTCTCGGAGGTCCACAGACAATTCCTTTGACTTCATGGCTTGGTTTCTGCTCTGACATGCCCTGTCAACAGTGGGACCTTATATAGACAGGTGTGTGCCTTTCCAAATCATGTCCCATCCATTGGATTTACTACAGGTGGACTCCAATCAAGATGTAGAAACATCTCAAGGATGATCAGTGGAAACAGGATGAACCTGAGCTCAATTTTGAGTGTCATAGCAAAGGGTGTGAATACTTATGTACATGCAATATTTCAGTTTTTTATTTTTAATAAATTTGCAAAAATTTCTACAAAACCTTTTTCACTTTGTCATTATGGGGTATTGTGTGTAGATTGATGAGAAAAAAAAGGAATTTAATCCATTTTGGGATAAGGCTGTAACATAACAAAATGTGGGGGAAGTGAAGGGGTGTGAATACTTTCCAGATGCACTGTATATATATGTATATATGTATATATATATATATGTGTGTGTGTGTGTGTGTGTGTGTGTGTATGTATGTATGTATGTATGTATGTATGTATATGTATATATATGTGTGTGTGTATGTGTGTGTCTGTGTGTGTATATATATATATATATATACGTATATATATGTGTGTGTGTGTGTGTATATATATATATATATATATATATATATATATATATATATATATATATATATATGTTTTTCCCCCCCAAAACCGTCAATGGTGTTATAAGTGTTCAACTAATGAGGAGCGGAATATCAGCACAGATAAAGAAAAAAAAAGTTTTAATACATTGCAGTACAGGCCTGTTTCGTGCATCGCACACTCATCATGATTCTTTGTTTAACCACATTAACTGCTGATGAGTGTGCGACGCACGAAACAGGCCTGTACTGCAATGCATTAAAACTTTTTTTTTTCCTGTATCTGTGTTGATATATATATATATATATATATATATATATATATATAAACTAAAACTCAGCAGCGTAGTGGTCTATAGGAATAGACCACTACGCTACCCGGGCACCCCCCCCCCCCCAATTCACCTTTCTGTGAGATATAAGGTTCATTTGTTTCACAACTGTAACCCTAACCCCCATATAAGTCATTTTAACCATAGTAAAATCCTCTTCAAAGCAATACAGTGATATCCTACAGTAAAAGAGCAAGTTGTCATCATCATGATCATGATCATGATTATCATTTTTATTATTATTATTATTACTATTACTATTACCCAGCCACTGAGGATGCACAAGCCAGTGCATCCTTAGTGCCGGTCCCAAGCCCGGACAAATGGGGAGGGTTGCGTCAGGAAGGGCATCTGGCGTAAAATCTTTGCCAAATCAAATATGCGGATCATAAATAAGACTTACATACCGGATCGGTCGAGGCCCGGGTTACCAACGACCGCCACCGGTACTGTTAACCAGCAGGGTGTCGGTGGAAACTATGCTACTGTTGGGCGAAGGAGAAGGAGAGGGGGAAAGCATGTCCAGAGGCAGCTAGAGAGGAGGAAGGGTAGGCATGTGGAGGTGAGAGTTGGAACTTTGAATGTTGGCACTATGACTGGTAAAGGGAGAGAGCTGGCTGACATGATGGAAAGAAGAAAGGTAGGCATACTGTGTGTGCAAGAGACTAGGTGGAAGGGGAGTAAGGCCAGGAGTATCGGAGGTGGGTTCAAACTCTTCTACCATGGTGTGAATGGGAGGAGTAATGGGGTAGGGGTAATTCTGAAGGAAGAGTATGTCAAGAGCGTGCTGGAGGTGAAGAGAGTGTCAGACAGAGTGATGAGTATGAAGCTGGAAATTGAAGGTTTATTGCTGAATGTTATCAGCGCATATGCCCCGCAAGTTGGGTGTGAGATGGACGAAAAAGAAGAATTCTGGAGTGAGTTGGACGACATGGTGGAGAGGGTACCCAAGGAGGAGAGAGTGGTGATTGGAGCGGACTTCAATGGACATGTTGGTGAAGGGAACAGAGGTGATGAGGAGGTGATGGGAAGGTATGGAGTCAAGAAGAGAAATGTGGAAGGACAGATGGTGGTCGATTTTGCGAAAAGGATGGAAATGGCTGTGGTGAATACATATTTCAAGAAGAGGGAGGAACACAGGGTGACGTACAAGAGTGGAGGAAAGTGCACACAGGTGGACTATATCTTATGTAGAAGGCGCCATCTAAAAGGGATTGGAGACTGCAAGGTGGTGACAGGGGAGAACGTAGCTAGGCAGCATCGGATGGTGGTCTGTAGGATGACTTTAGAGACCAAGAAGAGGAAGCGAGTGAAGACACAGCCGAAGATCAAATGGTGGAAGTTGAAGAAGGAAGACTATTGTGTGGAGTTCAGGCAGGAGTTAAGACAGGCACTGGGTGGTAGTGAAGAGTTGCCAGATGGCTGGAAAACCACTGCAGAAATAGTGAGGGAGACAGCTAGGAAGGTACTTGGTGTGTCATCAGGACAGAGGAAGGAAGACAAGGAGACTTGGTGGTGGAATGAGGAAGTACAGCAAATTATACAGAGGAAAAGGTTGGCAAAGAAGAAGTGGGATAGTAAGAGAGATGAAGAAAGTAGACAGGAGTACAAGGAGGTGCAGCGTAAAGCAAAGAGAGAGGTGGCAAAGGCAAAGGAAAAGGCGTATGGTGAGTTGTATGAGAGATTAGACACTAAGGAAGGAGAAAAGGACTTGTACCGATTGGCTAGACAGAGGGACCAAGCTGCAAAGGATGTGCAGCAAGTTAGGGCGATCAAGGATAGAGATGGAAATGTGCTGACAAGCGAGGAGAGTGTGCTAAGAAGGTGGAAGGAATACTTTGAGGGGCTGATGAATGAAGAAAATGAGAGAGAGAGAAGGTTGGATGATGTAGGGATAGTGAATCAGGAAGTTCAGCGGATTAGCAAGGAGGAAGTGAGGGCAGCTATGAAGAGGATGAAGAGTGGAAAGGCAGTTGGTCCTGATGACATACCTGTGGAGGCATGGAGATGTTTAGGAGAGATGGCAGTGGGGTTTTAACTAGATTGTTTAACACAATCCTGGAAAGTGAGAGGATGCCTGAGGAGTGGAGAAGAAGCATACTGGTACCGATTTTCAAGAACAAGGGCGATGTGCAGAACTGTAACAACTACAGAGGTATAAAGTTGATCAGCCACAGCATGAATATTTGGGAAAGAGTAATAGAAGCTAGGTTAAGAGGAGAGGTGACGATCAGCGAGCAGCAGTATGGTTTCATGCCACGAAAGAGCACCACAGATGCGATGTTTGCTTTGAGAATGTTGATTGAGAAGTATAGAGAAGGCCAGAAAGAGTTGCATTGTGTCTTTGTAGATTTAGAGAAAGCTTATGACAGAGTGCCGAGAGAGGAGGTGTGGTATTGTATGAGGAGGTCAGGAGTTGCAGAGAAGTATGTAGGAGTGGTGCAGGATACGTATGAGGGAAGTGTGACAATGGTGAGGTGTGCGGTTGGAATGACAGATGGGTTCAAGGTGGAGGTGAGATTACATCAAGGATCGGCTCTTAGCCCTTTCTTGTTTGCAATGGTGATGGACAGGTTGACGGGCAAGATCAGGCAGGAGTCTCCATGGACGATGATGTTCGCGGATGACATTGTGATCTGTAGCGAGAGTAGGGTGCAGGTTGAGGAGAGCCTGGAGAGGTGGAGGTATGCACTGGAGAGAAGAGGAATGAAAGTCAGTAGGAGCAAGACGGAATACCTATGCGCGAATGAGAGAGAGGACAGTGGAATGGTCAGGATGCAAGGAGTGGAGGTGACAAAGGCATTTGAGTTTAAATACTTGGGGTCAACTGTCCAAAGTAACGGGGAGTGCAGTAGAGAGGTGAAAAAGAGAGTGCAGGCAGGTTGGAGTGGGTGGAGAAGTGTGTCAGGAGTGATTTGCGACAGAAGGGTATCAGCAAGAGTTAAAGGGAAAGTTTACAAGATGGTTGTGAGACCAGCTATGTTATATGGTTTGGAGACAATGGCACTGATGAAAAGACAGGAGGCGGAGCTGGAGGTGGCAGAGTCGAAGATGCTAAGATTTTCACTGGGAGTAACCCTAACCCTATATTAGAGGGACCGCTCAGGTTGGACGGTTTGGAGACAAAGCAAGAGAGGCAAGATTGAGATGGCTTGGACATGTGTGGAGGAGAGATGCTGAGTATATTGGGAGAAGGATGCTGAATATGGAGCTGCCAGGGAAGAGGAGAAGAGGAAGGCCAAAGAGGAGGTTTATGGATGTGGTGAGGGAAGACATGCAGGTGGCTGGTGTGACAGAGGAAGACGCAGAAGACAGGAAGAAATGGAAACGGATGATCCGCTGTGGCGACCCCTAACGGGAGCAGCCGAAAGTAGTAGTAGATTATTATAACTATTACTATTATTATTATTATTATTATTTCTTTCACGTTTCCTGTTTTACGTCCCGTAGAGCCAGGTCCAAACTATGGACCTGAGGCACTATAGGGCAGATGTCACTTGATTGACAGTACTCATCGTAATATGTGGGCTGTTGCGAGTAGGGTGATCTTCTGGACAGCATGGATGTTGATGTTGCCTGGGATACGGTTGGTGAACTTTTCCACTCCCTTCTTCATGAGTCCTAGAGCTCTGACGACTATTGGTGTGTTTTTGGTCTTCATACCCCACATCCTGTTATTATTATTATTATACAAATGTCCTTTAACTTCATGCCATACGTAATACAACATGATAAGTGAGCGGGTCCATTCCTTGGGCCTAGGGTTAGAATGAGGTAGAAGTCTATTTGATGGATAGTGCCTTTCTTAGGATATGAGATGTTTCAAGTAGTGCAATCTTCTGTAGTCCTTCTACATATTCTGGTGTTACCCTGGATCCATTGGATGTATTTCTCCATCCCCTTTTTTACAAGTCCCAGGGCTCCTATCACTACTGGTATTGTTGTGGTTTTCATTCCCCACATTCGTTCAATCTCTATTTCAAGGTCTTTATATTTGGACAGTTTTTCAGTTACTTTTACTGAGGTGTTCCTTTCGGTCAGGATGGACATGTCGATGAGTATGCAGCTTTTTTCTTTTTTGTTCTTGATGATGATGTTTGGTCTGTTGGCCTTTATTATTATTATTATTGTTATTATTATTCATGGTAGTAGTAGCCGTACCAGAAGTAGTACTTGAAGCTGGACGAAAGTTGTCATGTAACTGATAAGAAGGATCTTAACTCCCAAACTTCATTGATCCAATTTGACAAACAATGGTTATCTGAAAGTCCCAGTTTCACAGAAAACAAGCGGACTGGCATCTTCATTCTTTAAAATATTACTGTTTTCCAAGCAAAGTTTAAAATATGACTGTTTTCCAAGCGAAGTTTTTGGGGTGAAATATATTTGAGTAATTTTCAGAGTAACAGCAGTTATTGAACAGTGTTTAAAAGAAGAGTTAGGTATTTTGCTTGAGTAGGATAAGGAGATTTTTTTTTCAACCACTGTATTAAAATGAAGCTGTATTAAAATGAAGCTGGATGGATGGGTGGATGGATGTATTAAAATGAAGCTGGATGGATGGGTGGATGGATGTATTAAAATGAAGCTGTATTAAAATGAAGCTGGATGGATGGGTGGATGGATGTATTAAAATGAAGCTGGATGGATGGATATATTAAAATGAAGCTGGATGGATGGGTGGATGGATGTATTAAAATGAAGCTGGATGGATGGATATATTAAAATGAAGCTGGATGGATAGGTGGATGGATGTATTAAAATGAAGCTGGATGGATGGATATATTAAATGAAGCTGGATGGATGGGTGGATGGATGTATTAAAATGAAGCTGGATGGATGGATATATTAAATGAAGCTGGATGGATGGGTGGATGGGATGGGTGGATGGATGTATTAAAATGAAGCTGGATGGATAGATGTATTAAAATGAAGCTGTTGGATGGTTGGATGTATTAAAATGAAGCTGTTGGATGGATGATGCATTAAAATGAAGCTCGATGGATGGATGTATTAAAATTAAGCTTGATGGATGGATGTATTAAAATTAAGCTGGATGGATGAAGCTGAATGGATGGATGTATTAAAATGAAGCTGGCTGGATGGATGTATTAAAATGAAGCTGGCTGGATGGATGGATGTATTAAAATGAAGCTGGCTGGATGTATTAAAATGAAGCTGGCTGGATGGATGTATTAAAATGAAGCCGGCTGGATGGATGTATTAAAATGAAGCTGGCTGGATGGATGGATGTATTAAAATGAAGCTGGCTGGATGTATTAAAATGAAGCTGGCTGGATGGATGTATTAAAATGAAGCTGGCTGGATGGATGGATGTATTAAAATGAAGCTGGCTGGATGTATTAAAATGAAGCCGGCTGGGTGGATGTATTAAAATGAAGCTGGCTGGATGGATGTATTAAAATGAAGCTGGATGGATGTATCAAAATGAAGTTGGATGGTAATAAAATGAAGTTGGATGGATGGCTGGATGTATTAAAATGAAGCTGGATGATTGGATGTATTAAAATGAAGCTGGATGGATGGATGGATGTTTTAAAATGAGACATACAGCAGGACTGTGGGAGGTACATTTCTAACATGGTCTGTTCTCATGAACGTTCTCAATGTGGTGGCAGTGCAGCGAGGGCAGCCCTGATGGAGAACGGGTGGTGAATTCTTTGCTGTTCATCTCCTCCCTCATGTGATATTTTGGGGAGACATGGCTGGTGCCCACAGATCACAGGAAATGGCACCGTTATGCACCAAAATCTAAACCAGATGGCCAGATGGGAACCATTTTATCTTGATGACGAACAGCTCTGGTGCTGCAAAATTGGTCTGTGCTATCTGGCCGTGAGTATTGAGGGTTCAAAAGAAATGTGGCATGCTGTGATATGGGGGAAAGTGGGTCGGAGGGATAGGGGTTGAGGTTTGGGTGGCTTAGCAGCTGGGGGTCACAATAAATGTTGGTGTGTTGGCTTTGCGAGCTGAAAGAATGATTTGTTTTTCATGCCTTATTTCCCGCTCTGTCAGGAGACTGAAACAATTAAACTTACCTCTTGTCTCTTGTTTCTTTTCTCATCCTTTTTCAAACAATCTTAACTATTCCTTTTCTCATCCTTTTTCAAACAGTCTTAACTATTTTGAGGTCACAGGAATATTTCTCCCAGCTACTATTGGAGAGCTATGACTGACCCTTGACCTTCTTACGGTTGCTGGTCTAAGAATTCAGGCTTGTTCTGCTCTTCCTCTTCTTACACCTTGTCTGGATGAGTGTGTCAACTGAATGGCCAACATGTAGAGCTCTTGGTAGCTTTCTAACCGCATTACTCAGGGTTGATGTTTCCAGCATCTCCTGCAGATCTTTAATCTGGAGGGAAGTCTATCCAAAGAGATAGTTGTCATGACAACAATTTTCTCATAACTTTATACTTCAGATGTAAACCTTGCTTATTGGTAAAGTAAATGTGACCCCTGTGTTCACTAATAGTTCACATGAAGTCAGTTTATACGAACGTTCAGAATATCTGATTTATTCATACACGTGTGTGTTATTGTCCGTGATGGTGTTGAGATGCGGATTTTTGAATGATGTAGAACGCATCATAAGAGCGAAACAAGACTGAGCTGTAAGCCTTGTTTGTGCACAAACGGACTTTGATAGATGATATATGATCAGAATTATGAGTTACCAGCAATACTTTCCATGATTTAAAGCACAATTATATCACTACAATTTTTACACCCCACTTTTGACTTCCAACCACAGCAGATGACTGACGTGTGAGTGAGATAGTATGTTTCAGCCTTACAACATGGCGGTACTCTCTTGTGGAGTCTTGATTCTTAATATCCGGTCCCTATTCAAAATACTTATCTTGCTATTGATGTGGGAACTGCAGCTTCCGTCCCCATTTCAAGGATCAAGGATGTGGTTGTGACGGTTTATTCCAGTCTAGCCGGTCCCGGTTGGTCACGGCATGATAATAGCCTGTCCTGTTAACACACCCGTTCTCCAGCTATCAGACATGTGCCTTACTCACTTACTTTATGTATATGATGAAAAATACCCCAGGAAATTAACCCAGGCACTGAAAGAAAACATTATCCTCTCCTGAAGGTCAGTAAGTATTTGAGACTGTGGATAAAAGGGCCAGTAGAATCCTGGTGGGTTTAAATGTTGAGGCATTGTGGCTGCCCAGGCGGAGAAACATCTGTGTGATCACATGGGGCCATTCTGCCAAGCATTTTACATTACGCCCTCATTTTCTGATCCCTGTAGAGCACATCTCAACTGTCTATCTACTATCTATTCTACTCCATCCTCTCCCGCTTCATTCTGCTTTACTGTACTCTACTTAACGCTTCTATTTTACTCCTCTTCATTCTGATAGGCCCAGGTTTTCAAAGGAATAGTTCGCCTCCAAAAGGAAAATTGCCTCATTATGCACTCACCCTCATGCCAGCACAAACCTGCATTAGGCATCTGTTTCCATAAAACACTGCTAATAAAAACAATAACTTTATGTATATAGCACTTTTCTGAAACAATGTTACAAGTGCTTTACAAAGAAATAAAATCAGACAAGGCAAAAATAAGAGTAAGACAAAACAAGTAGGACTAAAAATAAAAGAAGTATAAATAAATAAAAAGCAATATCAAACATTAGTAAAAGCTTTCAAAAAAAGAAAAGTTTTAAGATGACATTTAAAGGAGCTAGAGACTTGGCTAGTCTTAGTTCAACAGGAAGAGAGATCCATAGTGTAGTGGTTCTAACAGCAAAAGCCTCATCACCCTTTGTAACAAACCTGAGACCTGGGAATAACCACCAGGGCTCCATCTGCAGATTTTAATGGTTGAGAGGGTGTATACCAGGTCAATAAATCAGAAATGTATGTAGGAGCGAGACCACTTAAAGCCTTAACGGTGAGCAGTATATTTTTAAAATCAATTCAAAATATACATATGTAACAGAGAGCTTGTGTAGGGAGGCAAGCACAGGAATGATGTGGTCATGCCTCTTTGTCCCGAAAATTAGCCGAGCAGCGGCGTTTTGTACCAACTGCAGATGGGGGAGGGAGCCCTTGCTGACACCAGAGTAAAGTGCATTACAATACTGAAGCCGAGAATAGATAAAAGCATGTACAACTTTTTGCAGATCAGCAGTTGATAAAAATTACTTAATTTTGGAGATTAGTTTGAGGGGTAGTCCAACCTTGGTGGGTCGTCCCGGGTTGTCCTCTGTGTGGAGTTTACATGTTCTCCCCATGTCTGCGTGGGTTTCCTCCGGGGCTCCGGTTTCCTCCCACAGTCCAGAGACATGTAGGTCAGGTAAATTGGCCGTACTAAATTGTCCCTAGGAATGAATGGATGTGTGTGTGTGTGTGTGTGTGTGTGTGTGTGTGTGTGTGTGTGTGTGTGTGTGTGTGTGTGTGTGTGTGTGTGTGTGTGTGTCGGCCCTGTGATGGCCTGGTGGCCTGTCCACGGTGTCTCCTCGCCTGCCGCCCAATGACTGCTGGGATAGGCTCCAGCACCCCCGCGACCCTGAGAGCAGGATAGGCGGTTAAGATAATGGATGGATGGATGGATCATCTGTATGTGGGGCTGTGTAGCTCAGATCATCAGCATTAAAACTGTCAAAGTTAGGCATTCTCTTGCTAAAACTGTACACAGGGCTGTGTTGTGGATGTGATGGAGTAGCTCATCATGTGATGGAGCAGTTCATCATGTCATGGCATAGTTCATCATGTGATGGAGCAGTTCATCATGTCATGGCATAGTTCATCATGTGATGGAGCAGTTCGTCTTGTGATGGAGTAGTTCATCATGTGATGGAGCAGTTCATCATGTGATGGAGCAGTTCATCATGTCACGGCATAGTTCATCATGTGATGGAGCAGTTCGTCTTGTGATGGAGTAGTTCATCATATGATGGAGCAGTTCATCATGTGATGGAGCAGTCCATCTTGTGATGGAGCAGTTCATCATGTGATGGCATAGTTCATCATATGATGGAGCAGTTCATCTTGTGATGGAGTAGTTCATCATGTGATGGAGTAGTTCATCATGTGATGGAGTAGCTCATCATGTGATGGAGCAGTTCATCATGTCATGGCATAGTTCATCATGTGATGGAGCAGTTCATCATGTGATGGAGCAGTTCATCATGTCATGGCATAGTTCATCATGTGATGGAGCAGTTCGTCTTGTGATGGAGTAGTTCATCATATGATGGAGCAGTTCATCATGTGATGGAGCAGTTCATCATATGATGGAGCAGTTCATCATGTGATGGAGCAGTCCATCTTGTGATGGAGCAGTTCATCATGTGATGGCATAGTTCATCATATGATGGAGCAGTTCATCATGTGATGGAGCAGTTCATCATGTGATGGAGCAGTTCATCATGTCATGGCATAGTTCATCATGTGATGGAGCAGTTCATCTTGTGATGGAGTAGTTCATCATGTGATGGAGTAGTTCATCATGTGATGGAGTAGCTCATCATGTGATGGAGCAGTTCATCATGTCATGGCATAGTTCATCATGTGATGGAGCAGTTCATCATGTGATGGAGCAGTTCATCATGTCATGGCATAGTTCATCATGTGATGGAGCAGTTCGTCTTGTGATGGAGTAGTTCATCATATGATGGAGCAGTTCATCATGTGATGGAGCAGTTCATCATATGATGGAGCAGTTCATCATGTGATGGAGCAGTCCATCTTGTGATGGAGCAGTTCATCATGTGATGGCATAGTTCATCATATGATGGAGCAGTTCATCATGTGATGGAGCAGTTCATCATGTGATGGAGCAGTTCATCATGTCATGGCATAGTTCATCATGTGATGGAGCAGTTCGTCTTGTGATGGAGTAGTTCATCATATGATGGAGCAGTTCATCATGTGATGGAGCAGTCCATCTTGTGATGGAGCAGTTCATCATGTGATGGCATAGTTCATCATATGATGGAGCAGTTCATCATGTGATGGAGCAGTTCATCTTGTGATGGAGCAGTTCATCATTTGATGGCATAGTTCATCATATGATGGAGCAGTTCATCATGTGATGGAGCAGTTCATCATATGATGGAGCAGTTCATCATGTGATGGAGCAGTTCATCTTGTGATGGAGCAGTTCATCATGTGATGGCATAGTTCATCATATGATGGAGCAGTTCATCATGTGATGGAGCAGTTCATCATGTGATGGAGCAGTTCATCTTGTGATGGAGTAGTTCATCATGTGATGGAGCAGTTCATCATGTGATGGCATAGTTCATCATATGATGGAGCAGTTCATCATGTGATGGAGCAGTTCATCATGTGATGGAGCAGTTCATCTTGTGATGGAGTAGTTCATCATGTGATGGAGCAGTTCATCATGTGATGGCATAGTTCATCATATGATGGAGCAGTTCATCATGTGATGGAGCAGTTCATCATGTGATGGAGCAGTTCATAGTGTGATGGCATAGTTCATCATATGATGGAGCAGTTCATCTTGTGATGGAGTAGTTCATCATGTGATGGAGTAGTTCATCATGTGATGGAGCAGTTCATCATGTGATGGAGCAGTTCATCATGTCATGGCATAGTTCATCATGTGATGGAGCAGTTCGTCATGTGATGGAGCAGTTCATCTTGTGATGGAGCTGTTCATCATGTCATGGCATATTTCATCATGTGATGGAGCAGTTCATCATGTGATGGAGCAGTTCATCTTATGATGGAGCAGTTCATCATGTGATGGCATAGTTCATCATATGATGGAGCAGTTCATCTTGTGATGGAGTAGTTCATCATATGATGGAGCAGTTCATCATGTGATGGAGCAGTTCATCTTGTGATGGAGCAGTTCATCATGTGATGGCATAGTTCATCATATGATGGAGCAGTTCATCATGTGATGGAGCAGTTCATCATGTGATGGAGCAGTTCATCTTATGATGGAGCAGTTCATCATGTGTTGGCATAGTTCATCATGTGATGGAGCAGTTCATCATGTGATGGAGCAGTTCATCATGTGATGGCATAGTTCATCATGTGATGGAGCAGTTCATCATGTGATGGAGCAGTTCATCATGTGATGGAGCAGTTCATCATATGATGGAGCAGTTCATCATGTGATGGAGCAGTTCATCTTGTGATGGCATAGTTCATCATATGATGGAGCAGTTCATCATGTGATGGAGCAGTTCATCTTGTGATGGAGTAGTTCATCATGTGATGGAGCAGTTCATCATGTGATGGCATAGTTCATCATATGTTGGAGCAGTTCATCATGTGATGGAGCAGTTCATCATGTGATGGAGCAGTTCATAGTGTGATGGCATAGTTCATCATATGATGGAGCAGTTCATCTTGTGATGGAGTAGTTCATCATGTGATGGAGTAGTTCATCCTGTGATGGAGCAGTTCATCATGTGATGGCATAGTTCATCATATGATGGAGCAGTTCATCATGTGATGGAGCAGTTCATCTTGTGATGGAGTAGTTCATCATGTGATGGAGCAGTTCATCATGTGATGGAGCAGTTCATCTTGTGATGGAGCAGTTCATCATGTGATGGAGCAGTTCATCTTGTGCTGCATGTTGTTCACCTGCATTAACGTTCTACATCGTAATGTGTGTGGGTAACCTCCAGCCTCTCCTCTCTACAGGTTAGAGAGAGAGCATCTGGAGAATCATTCCAACATGGAGGCCAGACAGGGCCTTCTGCTCAGTCTCATCATGGCAGCATGTTTCTATGGCAACACTGCTCAGACAACAGGTGAGTGTGATTTCTAAAACTGATGATCTCACTTCCTGAATTCCAGAATGAGAATGGTCTCATTTTATAATGACGATGGCTCACAGTGTACATATGGATTCAATCCACACATGTGTATACACTGATACACATGTAGTTACACACACACACGCACACACAAAACACATGTACATACACTGATATGTATCTAGTTACAGACACACACACAAAACACACACATATATACACGCACACACACAAACATAATACCCAATACCCAAACAAATAATACACAAACAAAAATAATCTCACACACATAGTTATGAATAAACACACACACACATGCAGACACACAACACACACACACACAATACACACAATAAAACAATCTAATCTAATCTAATACACACACAATACACAAACAGACAATGCACACATACACACAAATAAACACACGTGCTGTGCCCACAGAACTGAGTGGTGAGTTATAAAGTTCCCTTTTTTTGCGAGCACCTGAAAGCAGCATTACTAACCCTGCACAGAGATGTGTTGCCTCACAGCTGGCCAGGATGTACACACGCCCATATGGCTCACAGTGATTATGGACCTGCTAGCTGGATGTTGAAGGTATGTAACTAGGACTTCATGGCTATGAAGTGATTTCATAATGCTTCTTAGTGATGAAGGTAGGATTCCAGCCACCAACCTGTACCCTTCTGTGGAACCAACACCGCTCTCCAGGCGTAAGCCCTCACCTTTTCTTTATGTCACACTCACGCTTTTCCAGCAGTGGCTTGCTTCCCAGAGCAACCCTAATACAGTGAATGAACACATTGCTATGGCACTCTTCTAGTCCCCGCATGCAAAGCGCTTTACCGAGACATGGCTGCATTACATTGCAGTATGCACATGGGTAAGTGTTTTCTCAGTAGGTCCTTTGACCTGGCATCAAACTGCTCTCCCCTTTCCCTCGTCTGCACACGTCACGTTCAACCCTTCACTTCCACTCTTAAGGACACGCTTTTAAACGTCTGGCTCAGATCCCAGAACCGTCCTGGGTAGTACGTTTTTTTCCTGGCGGCTTCCCTGACAACCTGCCGCTTTCCCCTCCTTCTCAGTCTGCACAGAAGAGGCCATAGCAGACATTGTCTTCATGGTGGATGGGTCATGGAGCATCGGCGCTGAGAACTTTGAACAGATCCGTCAGTTCCTGAACACTCTGGTCAACAGCTTCAACGTGGGGCCTGAATATGTACGCATTGGCCTGGTCCAGTACAGCACCACACCACGTACTGAGTTCCTGCTCAAGACCTACCAGAAAAAAGAGGACATCCTCCAGTACATCAGCACCCTGCCTTACAAAGGTGGTGGAACCAAAACCGGGCTGGGTTTGGACTTCATGCTGATGGAACATTTTGTGAACACAGCCGGTAGCCGGACCAACAGTAACGTGCTGCAGATTGCTGTGGTGATCACCGATGGGAAGTCACAGGATAACGTGGAGGCCCATGCTCAGCAGCTGAAGAGGAGGGGCATTGTTTTGTATGCCATTGGTATCAAAGACGCGGATGAAAACCAGTTAAGGGAGATCGCAAGTGAACCACATAACAAGCATGTCTACAGTGTGTCCGACTTCACAGCACTTCAAGGAATCTCACAGAGCATCGTCCAGACGCTTTGCACAACTGTGGAGGAGGCCAAAAGACCAGTGTCCATCATGGTGCCAGGTAATACATGTTGCTTGAGTACAACTGACAAAGCCAGCTTTACTGGTGCCATACCTGGAGAGTGATGAAGTAAAGCGTGGCAATACTGAAATAAAGATTTTTTTTCTCTGAACATGTAACTGGCTAGGAGAATTTATTATGTCATTTCTTTTGAAATTTCCTCAGCCAACAATTCAAAGTTAATTTGTGCATTGTTTGTTGAAGGTAAAAAAAAAACTTGGCTTATGGTTGTTCAAAAAAGCCAAGATAAAATACAATATGAAAATTATTCTAGCAGACAGCAGCAAAGCAGATATTCTCTACAAGACCTCACAGTTCTTCAGTGAGCATTGTCTGATTAATGACAGGAAGTAAAAGTTTCATTTCTGTGAAAGTAACTTTACTCATCGATCTTAAACTATAGCTAAAATTGCCACAAAAATGTCACGTTACAATACATGTGCTATGAAATTACACTCAGTCTCTTATTTAATTAGATTTCATGCTGCAACATGTTAGTAGATGACAAAATAAAGTGAAAGATTATGTGATAGTAAGGCAACACGTTTTCACAAAGCCTTACACAAGCACAACGTGTGGGTCCCACACCATCTTCATGAATCTTCTGATGTATGCTAGGCTGTATGCTAGGCTGTATGCTAGACTTTATGCTAGGCCACATGAAAGTGCAGCCTGGGTCAAAGTCAACTAACATTCTCTCAGTAGAGTTTGGTTTTAGTTTTCCTTCATCGTACTGAACACATTTGCTGAGCCTATGCGTCTCTGCCACTTTGTAAAAACAAATGTTGCAGAGTTCATCCTCCAGTGAGATCATTTGGTTTGCACTCTCTCTCTCTCTCTTACACACACATGCATACACACATAAACAGAATACATATTTCTAAACCTTTCTCTCCTCCTTAGAGTGCACCAACGCCACGATAGCTGACATCGTCTTCCTGGTGGATGGTTCCTCCAGCATTGGGATTGAAAACTTTCAAGAAGTCCGTCAGTTTCTCAAGAGCTTAATCAGAGGCCTTGACATTGGTGAGGACAAAGTCCGTGTGGGCCTGGCACAATACAGCGATGAGCCCCACCAGGAGTTCCTCCTCAAGGATCACATGGACAAAATGTCCCTGCTGGAGCAGGTGGACAATCTGACCTACCGCTTGGGTGGCACAGCAACTGGTAAGGCTATCAGCTTCCTCCAGACAAAGTACTTCACCAAGGAGGCCGGAAGCCGTGCTGACCAGCGGGTGCCCCAGATCGCTGTGGTGATTACAGATGGGGCTTCTTCAGATGATATGGTGGTAGCCGCCCAGCTCTTAAGAGAGCAGGGAGTCCTTGTGTTTGCCATCGGTGTGGGAGCAGTCAACATGAAAGAGCTCCAGGTGATTGCTAACCGTCCACACGAACGTTTCTTTTTCAGCATCGAGAGCTACCAGGCTCTTCAGAGGCTGACCGAGGGGCTGCTGCAGACGGTGTGCATCTCTATGGAGGATCAGAGAAAAGGTAAGGAAGGAAAATGGGATATATCTTTTGTTCAGAACCACAATCCGAACCAGAAATACTTTAATTAATCCCCGAGGGGGGCGTCCGGGTAGTGTAGCGGTCTATTCTGTTGCCTACCCACACGGGGATCATCGGTTCGAATCCCCATGTTACCTCTGGCTTGGTCAGGCGTCCCTACAGACACAATTGTTTGTGTCTGCGGGTGGGAAGCCGGATGTGGGTATGTGTCCTGGTCGCTGCACTAGCGCCTCTTCTGGTTGGTCAGGGTGCCTGTTCAGGGGGAGGGGGAACTGGGGGCAATAGCGTGATCCTCCCACGCGCTACGTCCCCCTGGTGAAACTCCTCACTGTCAGCTGAAAAGAAGTGGCTGGTGACTCCACATGTATGGGAGGAGGCATGTGGTAGTCTGCAGCCCTCCCCGGATCAGCAGGGGGGTGGAGCAGCGACCAGGATGGCTTGGAAGAGTGGGGTAATTGGCCGGATACAATTGGGGAGAAAAAGGGGGAAATAAATAAACAAACAAACAAACAAACAAATAAATAAATATTAATCCCCGAGGGGAAGTTGGGTAAAGGAATGTGTAGGGTAGGAATTAAGAGTAAAAATGATTCAGACGACTTTATGTATCCCAGAAGGGCAATTCAGTATGATCACATTAAAATAAAATAATCAAAAGACACCTGCCTAAAACATGTTAATATGTGAATTAAGAAAGCATTTAAAAGACTGGTTCGAAACCTGATATTAAAGTGTGGGTTACGGTTAGGGATGGCCCAGCTGTGGTTCTCAATCCGGTCCTCAGGTACAGGTAGTACTGCAGGTTTTCTATTCTGCCAGGTACTTACTTAAGTGTATTCACCAGTTGTTCCAGTTATGCCAGCCTCCTATCAGGAGGTTTTAGACCTAGAACAACAGGTGAATGTAATGAACTATGTGGCAGAAAAGAAAACCATCAGTATCTGAGGACCGGATTGAGAACCAATGGCCTACAGGTTTGCTCAAGGATTGCAGGTAATGGCATACATGTACTCAGAGATTCTTGCAAATGTTTGTTAATGTTTTTATATTACATATCATGTATATGTTCCAGGTAACTGCTCTATACACTTAGTTCTACTGTGATGGATGTAGAACATTCCAGTGTAGAACATTAATGCAGAACATTCCAGTGTAGAACATTAATGCAGAACATTCCAGTGTAGAACATTAATGCAGAAGATTCCAGTGTAGAACATTAATGCAGAACATTCCAGTGTAGAACGTTAATGCAGAACATTCCAGTGTAGAACGTTAATGCAGAACATTCCTGTGTAGAACATTAATGCAGAACATCCAAGTGACTTGGTGCTCAGCCAGTCATGCTGCAGTGTAGGCCAAAACATACAACATTAAGAGACGGACATTGTTTAAAAAACAAAGATAACAAGGCAGACAGAAAAATGTCAGAACATTCCACACTGAGCTTAATGCTGTGTAAATGTTATGTGGGGACCACAGAGTTATCCACAACACTGTTTCTGAGCAGGGCAGAGAAGTTTCTGGAACAGCATTTAGACAATACAAACACCAAACGTTTTTGGTTTAAATGGTGAGATTATTGTTACACTTCTAACTTGCATATTATGCCAAGTAGAACCGAATTAAATCATACGCACACCGAGAGCCACGTTTCACATCACTTCACTTTACTCCATATTTATTCTTCCTCCGCGTGCCGCATGAAAGCGCGATGTAATGACGTCATCAATACACGACACCCCCCCTTACTTGGATTAGAACTCTAATGTCTCCTTTACATAAACAACAGGTCATATCTGAATGTTAACAACATATTCTCTCACAGAATAAACATTCCTGCCCCCTAGCATTGTGTATTCATGTTCTCTATCACCATACACATCAACATGTGCATTCTCACACTGAATTCACTTCATAACAAAACCTGTGAATCTCCGGGGCATCTTTATTTCTCGGCGAGGTCTCTCTGTCCGTGCTGTCAGAGGTCGGCATGGGGATGATGAGCCCTGACTGGGTGTCTCTGGTGTGGACCTCTCTGTGTGTTCAAGTCCCCGGTTTTCATTCTCACTCGGTGTTGTCTGCGTTTCTTTTCCAGCAGGTGATGACGTCAGCTCAGCTGGTGTGTACCTTTGGACATGGGTTGTGTTTCTGGAGTACTGAGCTCCTGTGGGTGACTCGACTACCACATTGTTACCGTTCTTACTGATTACCGTGTGTGGTGTCTGGTTGAAAGTTGTCGTGAACCTATCTGCCTTGTCCCGTTTCAAAAGGACTTCATCTCCCACTTGTACTTGGGATGGTTTGGCTCCGCGTCGGTCGTCGGCGTATATTTTGGACTTCCCCTTTCGCTCTGCGTCAGTGTCCCGTGCCTCCAGGTCACTCCTAGGTGTACTGATGTCCGGCAGCTTTCCTCTCAGCTTTCTGTTGAACAAGAGTTCGGCTGGGCTCTTGCCCGTGGTGGAGTGGTCTATGGATCTGTAGATGGTGACGTACCTCCGGAGTTCCTTCCCCCAGTCCAGTCCGTCCGCCTGTACGATGTGTATCCGTTTCATGATCGACGCGTTTTGCCTCTTCACGTCTCCGTTTGCTTGTGCCCATTTAGGCGTTGTTTTCACGTGCTGTATGCCGTTGTCTTGACAGAACTCCTGGAACTGTGATGACAAGAACTGTGGTCGGACAGGAGTCGGACCTGATAGAGACAGGTAGACCGTGGTGGCTGAATATGTTCTCTAGACGGTCTATCACTTTGTCTGTCGTGGTGGATCGCATGATCTCGTACTCATAATATCTGCTGTAGTAGTCTACAACTACTAAGATAGATTGTCCTGTTGGTAACGGACCTAACAAATCCGTGGCAATATCCTGCCATGGTCCATCAGGGAGAGCTGTGGGCCGCAATGGCTCTGGTACGTCGGGCCGCGCAACTAGTTGGCACCCGTGACATGACTTAACATATTTCTCTGTTGCCCCGTACATCCCTGGCCACCACACCTTTCCCCTGAGATGCTTTTTTGTCCCTACAACATACCTAAATGTCCTTCATGAGCTGACGCTAGAGTTCTGTTCTGTAGGCTCTGCAGTAGAACAATTCTCGTTCCTCTTAACACCAACTGTCCTATAGTGCATAGTTCCTTTGCGATAGGCGCATAGGCTGAACACTTCTCAAACCGGCCACTCTGTATCGCTTTCCTCACCTCATTCAGTTCTTCATCCTCTGCAGAGGCTCTCTCCACCTCTTTTGTAGTCAGCGCCCTGGGCGTCGCTTGCACTGCCACAAACCGCACGTATTCTTCCGCTCCATGTGTGTGTGTCGTCTTCTTTGCAGTGTCCCCCAGGAGACGAGACAGAGGATCAGCAATGTTGTACTTTCCAGATATGTGTATCACTTGAAAGTCATAAGGTTGGAGACGGAGCACCCAACGCTCGATTCGGGCGCACGGTTTTGATCTGGGGCTGTAGATCACCTCCAGAGGCTTATGATCCGCTATCAGGTCGAACCTCTTGCCCTATATGTATGGGTGTAGGCGTTCACATGCCCAAACCAGTGCCAGGGCCTCGCGCTCCGTTTGAGAATATCTCCTCTCACAGTCTGTCAGGCTCCTGCTCACATAACATATAGGCACCATAACTCCCTGCTGTTCCTGTACCAGAACTGCTCATATGTCTACCGGCCCTGCATCAGCTATCACTTTTGTGGGGGCATCTTTATCAAAGTATGCCAGTATGCCCACCTCAGCTAACTTATTTTTCAGTGTCTCAAATGCCTGTTTCTGCTCTGGGCCAAAGACAAATGGCACATCCTTTTTGGTCAGTCTCCGCAGCGGCTCTGAGATGGCAGCGGACTGGGGTATGACTCTACTACTGTACCCGGCCAAGCCCAGGAAACTGCAGACCTCTGATCCGTTCTCCAGCTCACATGCTTCGGCCAGTGCTCTCACTCTCTCGCTTGTGGGCCCTATCCCTTTCTCTGATAGTAACATGCCCATGAACACTAGTTTGTCCATCTCAAACTGACACTTCTCACCATTTAAGGTCAAGCCGTATCTCTCAAGTCTCTCCAGTATGGCGTGTAGTCACTGGTCGTGTCTCACGATCCGGTGCGTGGACGATGATGTCATCGGATATGTTTGCAACTCCTTCGATGCCAGCCAGTGCCGTTGCCACTTCATGTTGGTACTGCTCACTCGCAGACGAGACTCCAAATATGAGCCTTTTGTAGCAGTATGTTCCACTGTGCAGGGCGAATGTTGTTATGGCTCTTGACTCTGGTGTGAGCTCCATTTGATGGTAGCCCCATTTTAGATCGAGTTTACTAAACACAACTGAACCGTTCATGTCATGTAACAGTTCATCTACTGTCGGGATTGGATATCTTCCCCGGATGATAGCCCTGTTTGCCGTTCTCATATCTAGGCATAGTCTGATGTCAGTATCTTTTGCTTTGGGAACTACTACGACTGGGTTTACCCAACCACGGTGTTGGGCCCTCAACCTTTTCGATAATGTCCATGCTTAACAGCTCCTCTATCTTCTTGTTGACTGCCTCCCTCAGATGGAACGGTACTCGTCTCAGTGGTTGTGCTACGGGCTCCACGTCGTTGTCGATGTGCAGACTGATCTGTTTGGTATTGAGCTTACCAACCCCTGTGAAGAGCTTTGGATACTTCCTCTTTACCTCTGCCCTGTTATCAGTCACCGCTGCTACATCTACACCCACTTTTAGCACACCTAGCTCCATAGCTGTCTCTCTCCCTAGTAGTGGTATTCCCTGACCCGCTACTACTGTGAACTCTGCTTGGGTTTCCCTTTTCCCTATCTTCACCTCACATGTGAACACTCCCTTCACTGGCAGTGGTTCCTTTGACGAGTATGTATACAGCTTTTTGTCTGAAGTGGAGGACTGACACTTAAATTTTTTCTCTCTTTAGTCCTTCCCATGTGTTTTCATCTACTATATTGGTCGTAGCCCCTGAGTCAATTAACATTACTAGGTCTACACCACCCACATGAAATGTTAATCTATCAATATTTCTACTGTCACGTACTACAAATGCATAATGTTTATCCTGTTGCTCTTCCTTTTCTGAGTCTACATATTTCACTGACTGTTTGCCACCTTCAGATTTGCACATTTTCGCATAGTGGTCTTTACCACCGCACTTCCTGCAGGTTTGCCCGCGTGCTGGACATGTTTCATCTTTTGCAAAGTGGTGTCGGTGCCCACAACGATAGCACACGTTCTCGTTCCCTTTTCCTTCCCCTTCCCGTTTTCGGCTCTTCTTGGCCCATTTCCCTTTGGATACCTGGTTCACAGTCTCGGTTGCCTTTGCGTCCGTGTTACTCACTCTCATTGCTGCCATCTGTTGTTCTACTCTTTCACACTGCGCAGCAATCTCTGGCGCTCTGGCTAAAGTCAGTCCCGAACCCTTCTCCAGCAGCTTTCTCCGCACATATTCTGACGTGCATTTACTCAGCACCGCATCCCTGAGCTGGTTCGACATATCCGCCCCAAAACCACAGTCTTTAGCTGTCTGGCGCAAACGTCTTACAAACTGCTGTGCAGTCTCGCCATTGTTATGGGACAATTGGCAGAAAGCCTGGCTCGCGAACGCGGTATTCACCGGAGGCACGAGATAGTTATTCAGCGCCTCCACTGCTTTGGCATCATCTTCAGGACCTCCCGTGTCGTCAAGGGTAGAGAAACCGCCCTGCACATCTGTCCCTGCGTGGTGCAAAAGTCACGCTCTTCTCCTAATCTTTGTACTTGCGCTGACATTGTCCGTCATTATCAGACCTTTACCATCTGTGAACAACCCGGAAGTCGTTAGCCATCTACTCCACGAGGACCTTAGCGCAGCAGGCTCGTCGTAGCAATCACACTTTGGCACGGTGGTGTTTTCCATGTCGCGGACGAACTAAACCCACTTTCCAGATGTAACTATTGGAATCTAGGATCCTCGCCGCCACTGTTACACTTCTAACTTGCATATTATGCCAAGTAGAACCGAACTAAATCATACGCACACCGAGAGCCCCGTTTCACATCACTTCACTTTACTCCATATTTATTCTCCCTCCCCGTTCCGCATCAAAGCGCGACGTAACGACGTCGTCAATACACGACACCTATAGCCTGCCCTTTTTTTTAATGTTAGATGTTCTTTTTTAGTTTTTCCTCATTTCCTCATATTTAATGTCCTGGGGTCTCTATGTTGAGCATCCCACCAAGACAAGATCCCAGTAAGAGTGAACTTAATAGGCACTCCGTAAACTTGAATTTGAACCTAAATTTATGTATTCAACAGCAGTTTATACAGCGGTGATAGTCAGGATTGGGGATTATCAGTATTTGACACACAAATGACCCTCAAGTCTTTTTTTATTTGGTACATTAATTTACTGTACTAGTCACACAGACAGGAAAGTAATCATGACTTGGTGGTTCTTGTCTTAAGTTCTACTTGCCTGGTGAATTGGAAAGTGGCTCAGTTATGGGATTTGCCAGTACTGGATTATTTCCCTTGTATTAAGATGATCATTCGCTTTTTGCTGTAACCCTTATTTCAGCCCTGGACCAGAGGTTTTCAGACATCTTCTTCCTGATTGACAGCAGCATGTCGCAGGCAGACTTCCAACAAACCAGGAACCTCTATTTACGGCTGGGTAACCAACTAGACATAGGAGCTTCTGCCCATCGTGTGGGGTTCGCTCAGTTTGGTCAGGATGTTAGGGTTGAATTCTTCCTCAACAAACACAAAACCAAAGAGGATACTTTGGCTAGTATGCGACGATTCCGCCTGCGCAGCATGAGGCCTAAAGAACCACGTAACCTGGGCAAAGCATTGGAATATGCCAGAACCAACTTTTTCACCAGTGCAGCTGGCAGCCGTGAAGACCAGGGTTTCAGGCAGTTCCTGGTTGTCGTGACTGGAGGCAACTCGGATGATGTCATTTTCAAAGAGTCTGGTTTGATCAAGGCTGACGGAGTGACTGTGGTGGGGGTAGGCCTTGGCTCTGCAACACTAACAGAGATGAAGATGGTGGCCACTTTTCCATACATTTACCAGACGACCAACATTGTACCTTCTTTGAAGGCTGCATTTGAGACTCAGGTAGAGGTAACCACTGTGAGTGCAGGTGAGGAAACTTTCTCTACTATTTTTTAATTGTGTATGTGTAAAGTTCAATGAACTGAAAAGTTGTCTCGCTTGGGGTTGACTTTCTTTGAGTTAAATTTTTTTTATTTTCTATGTTCACCCAACATTTTACAGTAACTTACTCATCTACATGAAGATGAAGATGACTGTATGACTTAAATGCTGTCGTTTCTAGTAGTAATTCATAAAATATGTGAAAGTTGGTCTGGAGTTGGTATGCTTTACTTTGCTTTTGATTAAAGATTATACAATTTCTCATAGATTGCAAAACAGCCAAACTAGCAGACATTGTGTTCATCGTTGATGAGTCGGAAAGTATCAGAACACCCAACTTTCAGCTGGTTCGCAGTTTCATACACAAGATTGTGGAAGGCCTGGACGTTGATCCAAAAAGAGTCCGGGTAGGCATCGTCATGTATAGTGACACACCCACCGCACAGGTCTACCTGGACAGCTTTAACGACAAGAATGAGATCCTTCAGTTCATCAAGATTCTGCCTTACCATGGAGGCGGTACCAATACTGGTTCTGCCCTAAAGTTTGCTCGTGAGAAGGTCTTTGTGAAGGAAAGAGGCGGCAGGCAAAGTCAAGGTGTCCAGCAGGTAGCAGTGGTGATAACAGATGGGCAATCCCAGGATGATGTGAGCGAAGAGGCAGCTAACCTCCGTCGGTCTGGTGTCACTGTTTATGCTGTGGGGATCAAAAATGCCAACAAGATGGAGCTGCTCCAAATGGCATCTCATCCACCCAACAAGCACATGTTTGTCGTGGACAGTTTTGTCAAGCTGAAAACCCTGAAGCAGAGCCTGCAGAAGAGCTTGTGCCTTAACATCGTTCGCCAGGCAGTCACAGTCAATACGAGGAGGGAGAGCATCAAAGAAGGTTTGAACAAGACTGCTTTTTTACGTTTTAGCCATTGGGATTTCAAGAATGTCCTTAACTGAAAGGTTAAATGTGACAGGTTACAGATCATGCCATTATTGTGTCAAATTAGTAAATTCATGTAAGAAAGGGAACATAGCATGGGGTATACACTGAACTAAGCCGTGTAGTGATTGGCATACTTGTCTTGCTCTCTCTTTAGGCTGCAAGCATACAGAAGAGGCAGACATTTTCTTCCTGATTGACCACTCAGGAAGCATTTACCCAAACGATTTCAATGACATGAAGAAGTTCATCATTGAGTTCCTCCATAATTTCCATATTGGGCCAAAACACATCCGTGTAGGTGTTGCCAAGTATGCAGATTTCCCAAACCTGGAATTTGACCTGACTACCTATGCAGACACCGCTTCATTGGAGAAAGCTGTGGAGGATATTAAACAAATAGGAGGTGGGACCCAGACAGGAGCAGCTCTGTCATTCATGGCTCCTAACTTTGAAAAGGCAATGGCAACTCGTGGTCACAAAGTCCAAGAGTACCTGGTGGTCATCACTGATGGGAAATCCTCAGATGATGTCAAAGCTCCAGCAGAAATGCTGAGAGCACAGGGCATCACTATCTATGCCATCGGAGTGAAAAACGCAGATAAAACTCAGCTTCAAGAAATTGCAGGCAGCCATACGAAGACCTTCTTTGTCAATGACTTTGATGCCCTAAAGCCCATCAAGGACGACATCCTCACTGATATCTGTTCTACTGATGGTAAGGAAAAAGTAGAAAACAGACCTTTCATATTTTCCACTTGGCAATTACTCACCATTGAGAATAAGGTATTGTATGGATATGCGTTGTAATCCCTGCAGTTAGCCTCCTCCTTCACTGTATGTATAGATTTGAACTAATTTTTACTACACACAAAGGAAATATTACCTTTCTATTTCTTTGTAATGACGCATACATCCCTACCTAAAAAGCTCCACTAGGATTCAGAGCTCAGAAGTTAGGATTGTATTTATAATAGTGACATATATATCGAATAAGTCCATTTCCAAGACTACGGTAGGGAAGTGAACATGTATTGAACAAATGATGAATACAGAAAATGGTAGTTTATGTGATTGTGTGTATGGACAATGCAGTGGTCTGGCTACCTGTCTGGGGCACCCAGCCTTCTTTCAAATACCTGCTGGAATAGACTCCATGACTTAGTGGGCATATAGATTGATTGATTGATTGATTGATTGAGTGAATGAATTAATGAATACAGAAGGCAAAACTGCAAAGGAAAAGAAAACTTATGCACTTACACTGTTCCCTCCTCCACAGCCTGTAAAGACATTCCAGGCGACCTCCTCTTCCTAATTGATAGCTCTGGCAGCATCGAAAACGAGGATTTCCAGAAAATGAAAGACTTCATGAAATCTGTCATCAGCAAGTCCGTCATTGGGCAGGATCAGGTGCATGTTGGAGTTATGCAGTTCAGCACCAGCCGGAGACTGGAATTCTCTCTTAACCGATTCTATGACAAAAGTGAAATGTCGAAAGCCATAGATGACATGCAGCAGATTGGGGGAGGCACACACACAGGCGAAGCCATTTCTGACATCTCACAATATTTTGATGCGCTCAATGGTGGGCGTCCTGGCCTCAGGCAAAACCTCATAGTAGTAACAGATGGTGAGGCCACGGATGACGTCAAGGGCCCCGCTGAAGCTCTGAGGGCCAAGAAGGTCATAATCTACGCTGTTGGTGTGATGAATGCTAACACCACCCAGCTTTTAGAGATCAGCGGCAGACAGGACAGGGTCTTTTCAGAGACGGACTTTGATGGCCTGAAGGACCTCGAGAGCCAATTGGCCTTGGAAATCTGTGACCCTGACAGAGGTGAGAGCTGATTGGATAATGGGAAATATGACTGCTTCTAACACTAAAAGGCCATTCCACTGAGACCGACCTTTTGTGTTGTTACACTGCAAGCTGCCATTTTAAAGTAATAGTTCGAGATTTTTTAGCATTTAAATAAGTATAAAAGTATTAAAAAAACCAACATCTGAGTTGGCTTTTAGACATTAATCAATTCTTTGTCATTCAGACTCTCATCTCCCACCTAACACCTTTCCTCAACCAAACACCCAAACAAACCATAAGCCCTGTTTATACAGAGCCGAGGGACACTTGTGAGACTGAGTTAAGGGGTGTGTACTGTATTTGGTTTGGTGTTTTCAAAAAGGATATTGCTTTGGATTTTTGTTGTATTTGAAGATGTAAGTTATAGTATTCAAAGACATGTTACTGATTTATTTCAGTGAAAGCATGTTGTCTTACATATGGTCGGGAAGCATGTTCTCACCTATCTTCTGTCTAACCAGAGTGTAAGAAGACAGAGGTGGCTGACATTATTTTCCTGGTGGACGGCTCCACAAGCATAACCGAGCGTAAATTCAGGAGCATGCTGAAGTTTATGGAGTCCATGGTAAACCAAACCACGGTCGGTGAGAAGCTGACACGCTTCGGGGTCATCCTGTACTCTGACGACCCCAGCTCCATATTCACTCTCAAACAGCACTACACCAAAAGGGAAGTTCTTAAAGCCATACAAGCACTGGAATCCCCCACTGGGAACACGTACACAAGCAAGGCACTGGCATATTCATTACAGTTCTTTGATGCTGCACATGGCGGCCGTGGAGCCTTCCAGGTGCCTCAGATTCTGATGGTGATAACTGACGGTGACGCCACAGATCGATATGACCTGGAGAAGCCATCCTTGGCACTCAAGGATAATAGAGTCAAGGTTTTTAGCATCGGAGTGGAAGGAGCCAATAGGACTCAACTAGAGACAATGGCATGTGGAGACACATCCAGGGTTTTCTATGTGGACAAATTTGATGCCCTGGACACTCTGTACAAAAACATTACTCATGTCCTCTGCAACAACACCAAGCCAGGTAAGCTAAAACTACAAACCCTGCATTTACTGCTACATTAATCTGGTACTTATGTCAGTGATGTTGAGTATCTGTTGGTAAAATATTCTACAGATGTTATCTGCCATATCAAGTTAAAAGACACAGCAGCTTTGTTTATTCTGCAAACTCACTGATTCCTACCTTCTTCTTCCACATTTTGGCTGCTGTTATAAAGCGTAGAAGACTACACACCATACAAGCTTTCTTATGTGATTTTGTGTGTATTGAGCCAAGAATTATTTCTTACATTGTAAATTTATTTATGATACTTGACAATTCTTGACTTCATTTTAGAAAATGTGTGATTATTAGGTTGCAGCAGTAATTATCCCAATGTAATTATCACTTACTTTAAGAAAAACATGTATGCAATTATGTTCATAAACACAAAAACATGTTCACTGATGTGACCTTTCTGTGGCAGCTTGTGAGAAACAGGAGGCCGACCTGGTCATGTTAATTGACCAGTCTGGCAGCATACAGTCAGCTGACTACACCATCATGAAGAAGTTCATGACGGAGCTGGTGAGCAGCTTCAACGTCAGCCAGGACTTAGTGCGGGTTGGAGTTGCCCAGTTCAGCAGCACTCCCCAGAAGGAGTTCTACCTCGATGAATTCTCTACCGAGGCGGAGGTGAATGAGCACATCCTCGCCATGACACAGCTGCGTGGAGGCACCAACATTGGACAGGCCCTGGATTTCATTCGGCGCTATTTCCAGGCGTCCCATGGTAGCAGGATCTCTGCTGGGGTCTCGCAGAACCTTGTACTAATCACAGACGGCGACTCACAAGACAAGGTGGAAGATGCTGCCATCAGTCTCGCAGCTCTGGGGATCGAGGTGTTTGCTGTTGGCATAGGAAATGTTCATGATTTGGAGCTGCTGCAGATCACTGGCACCCCGGAGAGACTGTTCACTGTGCAGAATTTTGGCTCCTTAACAAACATCAAGCAGAAGGTTGTGGATACCATTTGCAAGTCCAAACCAATTGAATCCAGTGAGTTCACCTGAGAGACTTTGTCTACCCATTACTTTCTGTCAGTCAGTTTTTGTCTGTCTGTTTGTACACCTACCTGCCTGTGCCTCAGTCTCTTTGTATCAGTCTGTATTTCACTGTGTGCATGCGTGTGTGTGTGTGTGTGTGTGTGTGTGTGTGTGTGTGTGTGTGTGTGTGTGTGTGTGTGTGTGTGTGTGTGTGTGTGTGTGACCCTTCTGTCTGTGTGTTTGTCTCACTATCTTCTATTCTCTCTCTGTGTCTCTGTGTCACACATACATATATGCACAAAAAACACACACACACTGAGTCTTGATGCATGCTCAGTAATCCAGGTAAGGAGATCACAGAAGTTGACTTAGTTCATCTGGACACAACATTTATGAGGGCAAATGTGTCATCACTCATCCAGGTGACCTCTTCAGTCTCTTCTGACTTCTTGCCTGCAGTCAACTGGGACTGAAGAGGTCACCTGGATGAGTGATGACACATTTGTCCTCATAAATGTTGTGTCCATATGAACTGAGTCAACTTCTCTGACACACACACTAACACATACAGACACACACTAACACACACATATGCATACAAATAGTTAGTATAACATGTTGTAGAGTGTCTGTGACAAGACAGTTTGTCTCTCCCCCTCAGAGTGCAGTGTTGATATTGCCATGGGCTTCGATATTTCTCAGAGGACTAGGACTGAGCTGGTCAGTGGCCAGTTGAAGCTCCAGACCTTCCTGCCAGAGATAGCCCGCTACGTGTCCAACCTGCAGGGTCTATGCTGCGTGGCACCTGGCCCGGTCAAACCCAACATGGCATACCGAGTGGTGGCTCATGATGGCCGGACACTGTATGACTTCAAATTTGAAGGCTACAGTGAGAGGGTGGTCAGGAACGTCATGGCCCTGCAGATATCAGAACCCACCTACTTTAACACTGCTCTGCTGCATTCCTTCAGAGACAAGTTCAAGGCAGAATCCACCGCTGCCGTTAAGGTGAGTCTACGTTTCTAACAACAAAATGGGATAGTATTGGATTTACAACTGCTCTATTTTGGGACTAAGATTGACAAAATTTGAAATTACAAATTTCAAATAAATCAATAAAATCATGTATTTTATTGGTCTAATGTGCTGCACCCCACGTGGGTCGCCTATGTAATATAGGCCTTGGTGACTATGATATCTCCATATCACTTTGGCAGTTTGTAGGAGGTTGACTGTAATGTGCATTTTCCCTTACAAGAAAGAAAATGCATAGATTTTCTCCCCCAAAGTCACAGCATGGTGTGTTCTCTTTTCTGTTTAGTTCATCACTAGGCCAATCAGTTCAACCCTGCTTTGGATAGACCACCATGTTGCAGTTCAAAAAATATTAGAAAGAAAGAAACAAACAAAAAACCATTACTACTTCTTTAACAATCTCTTTTATGTAAATCATCTGGAACAGGTTCTTGTGATCTTCTCAGATGGACTTGATGAAGATGTGGTGAATCTGGAGCGAGAGTCAGAAGTTCTTCGTGAATCTGGTAAGAATACATATAACACGACTGGACGCAACATTTATTGACGGAAACGTTTCATCATCATCTAAGTGACCTCTGCAGTCTCGCCTGACTGCAGGTGCCCCCACCCTTATAAACAATACAGTGGCATAACTACCCAAACCAACCACCAGTTTCATATGCTAATTGCCATGACTTTTCAATGGCAATGTGTACTGTAAGGGAAGTGAAGCGGGAACAACCATCCCTGAACTGAGGAGGGGTCCAAGAGTACATCTGTCTCCATCTTACAATGCTGTGGTTGCAGCTATTCCCCAACCCTCTGTGAATAATACACATGGCCATTGAAACTCTAGTTAATGGTTACGACAATCTGCATATGACTCTGATCCTTTTTGGTTGTTATGCCACTGTATTGTTGATAGGGGTGGGGATACCTGCAGTCACTGTATTGTTTATAAGGGTGGTGACACCTGCAGTCACTGTATTGTTTATAAGGGTGGGGTACCTGCACTCACTGTATTGTTTATAAGGGTGGGGACACCTGCAGTCAGGTGAGACTGAAGAGGTCACTTAGATGATGATGAAACGTTTCTGTCAATAAACGTTGTGTCCAGATGACCTAATTCACCTTTCTATGATACTTGTAAAAGTATTAGAGAAGTCAAGTAATAAAAGTTTAAAAAAAAATCAGTCATGAAAACCATGAAGGAAAGTCATGAAGGACCGAGATAAACAACAAAATGCTTCTCGTCTGGTCTTCTGAAGGCATCAGTGCTCTGCTTATTGTGGCCCTGGAAAGCGTGCGTGACTCCAGCCTGCTCCAGATGGTTGAATTTGGTCGTGGCTTTGGTTACAAGCTTCCTCTGAGCATTGGGATGCAGAGCATAGGCAGCACAATGCTGAAACAGATTGTAAGTCCTGCATTCTCATTATAAGTCAATGACAACACAGCTGAAGAGTCTGATGAGGTAAGGTGGAGTGCATTTTCACATACAACTTTCTTTGAACTGTCTCCATTGCAATCACCATCCCACTGTTACCTTGTATTCAGTTCAGTTTGTTTTACATCATCCTATACCAAGTGCACCTTTTTTAAAATCTGAAACAAGATTGTTGAAACAAAGACACGACTGCAGTGCATTGTAGGTTACAGTAGGCTGTTCTGATGTCTTTCAACTTGCAAATAAGCTACAGAAGACAAGTCTGGTTGAAAGAGAGTACAGGATTTGTTTTGAGGTTTTTCGGGCTCAAATGGATAAAATGGCCCTACATTTACAGCTCTGCTACATCTTGTCTTGGGAGTGTCTGTCTCTGAAGCCATGAAAACATCCCACAGTGCATTGCATCAAGCTATCACTCCCTCAGTTTAGTTCAGACTTGCTTTGCTTTGTACACTATGTTTTAGGTTAGTGTTAAGCTGTTGTTAAGGCAGACTTCTGTAGTCTAGGATTCTGATCATTTCAGAGAAGCAGAATCCTACCAAATTGTCCTCTAGCAAGACACTGGATCCCCACCATCTCCTGGGGCACTGTTCTATAGCTGACCTTTGACCTCTCTGTAAAGGCCGGAGGGATACAAAAGTTTAGTTCTTTGGGAAGAATATATCAAACTTTTATCTGATATGGGAGAGGATTAAGGGTGGTTCAGAGGGAATAAGATGTGTGCAGACATGATGTAATTATCTGCATTTCAGTTCTCCAGATAAAACAGAAACTGAAACTAATTCGCTAGAGGCCATATCCTTTTTTCTCTGAGCAGAAGGTAGACTTATCTTTGACAGCTCACTGACTGTAATCTGGTCTGAGTCAGAAAGAGTTAGGATGCCTTGTTTAGTGTAAATTGTTAAACAGTGGAGAGTAGGGGGAACCGGTATGTTGAGAGTAGGGGGAACTAGTGTGTTGAGAGTAGGGGAAACCAGTATGTTGAGAGTAAGGGGAAACAGTGTGTTGAGGGTAAGTGGAACTGGTACGGTGAGAGTAGGGGGAACAAGTATGGTGAGAGTAGTGGGAACCAGTATGGTGAGAGTAGGGGGAACCAGTATGGTGAAAGTAGGGGGAACCAGTATGTTGAGAGTAGGGGGAACCGGTATGGTGAGAGCAGGGAGAACCAGTATGTTGAGAGTAGGGGGAACCATTTTGGTGAGAGTAAGGGGAACCAGTGTGTTGAGAGTAAGTGGAACCAGTATGTTGAGAGTAGGGGGAACCAGTATGGTGAGAGTACGGGGAACCAGTGTGTTGAGAGTAGGGGGAACCAATGTGTTGACAGTAGGGGGAACCAGTGTGTTGAGAGTAGGAGGAACCAGTGTGATGAGAGTAAGTGGAACCAGTATGTTGAGAATAAGGGGAACCAGTATGGTGAGAGTCGGGGGAACCAGTATGTTGAGAGTAGGGGGAACCAGTGTGTTGAGAGTAAGTGAAACCAGTATGGTGAGAGTAGGGGGAACCAGTATGGTGAAAGTAGGGGGAACCAGTATGTTGAGAGTAGGGGGAACCGGTATGGTGAGAGCAGGGAGAACCAGTATGTTGAGAGTAGGGGGAACCATTTTGGTGAGAGTAAGGGGAACCAGTGTGTTGAGAGTAAGTGGAACCAGTATGTTGAGAATAAGGGGAACCAGTATGGTGAGAGTCGGGGGAACCAGTATGTTGAGAGTAGGGGGAACCAGTGTGTTGAGAGTAAGTGAAACCAGTATGGTGAGAGTAGGGGGAACCATTATGTTGAGAGTAAGGGCAACCAGTATGGTGCAAGTAGGGGGAACCAGTATGTTGAGAGAAGGGGGAACCAGTATGGTGAGAGCAGGGGGAACCAGTATGTTGAGAGTAGGGGGAACTAGTTTGTTGAGACTAGGGGAAACCAGTATGTTGAGAGTAAGGGGAAACAGTGTGTTGAGGGTAAGTGGAACCGGTATGGTGAGAGTAGGGGGAACCAATATGTTGAGAGTAGGGGGAACCTGTATGGTGAAAGTAGGGGGAACCAGTATGTTGAGAGTAGGAGGAACCAGTGTGTGAAGAGTAAGTGGAACCAGTACGTTGAGAGTAGGGGGAACCATTATGTTGAGAGTAAGGGCAACCAGTATGGTGCAAGTAGGGGGAACCAGTATGTTGAGAGCAGGGGGAACCAGTGTGTTGAGAGTAAGTGGAACCAGTTTGTTGAGAGTAATTGAAACCAGTATGTTGAGAGTAGGGGGAACCAGTGTGTTGAGAGTAGGGGGAACCAGTATGTTGAGAGTAGGAGGAACCATTATGGTGAGAGTAAGGGCAACCAGTGTGTTACGAGTAAGTGGAACCAGTATGTTGAGAGTAGGGGGAACCAGTATGTTGAGAGTAGGGGGAACCAGTATGGTGAGAGCAGGGAGAACCAGTATGTTGAGAGTAGGGGGAACCATTTGGGTGAGAGTAAGGGGAACCAGTGTGTTGAGAGTAAGGGCAACCAGTATGGTGCAAGTAGGGGGAACCAGTATGTTGAGAGAAGGGGGAACCAGTATGGTGAGAGCAGGGGGAACCAGTATGTTGAGAGTAGGGGGGACTAGTTTGTTGAGACTAGGGGAAACCAGTATGTTGAGAGTCGGGGGAACCAGTGTGTTGAGAGTAAGTGAAACCGGTATGGTGAGAGTAGGGGGAACCATTATGTTGAGAGTAAGGGCAACAAGTATGGTGAAAGTAGGGGAAACCATTATGGTGAGAGTAAGGGGAACCAGTGTGTTGAGAGCAAGTGGAACCAGTATGTTGAGAGTAAGTGAAACCAGTATGGTGAGAGTAGGGGAACCAGTTTGTTGACAGTAGGGGGAACCAATATGATGACAGTAGGGGGAACCAGTGTTTTGAGAGTAAGTGGAACCAGTATGTTGAGAGTAGTGGGAACCAGTATGGTGAGAGCAGGGGGAACCAGTCTGTTGAGAGTAAGTGGAACCAGTTTGTTGAGAGTAATTGAAACCAGTATGTTGAGAGTAGGGGGAACCAGTGTGTTGAGAGTAGGGGGAACCAGTGGCTTGAGAGTAGGAGGAACCATTATGGTGAGAGTAAGGGGAACCAGTGTGTTACGAGTAAGTGGAACCAGTATGTTGAGAGTAGGGGGAACCAGTATGGTGAGAGTAGGGGGAACCAGTATGTTGAGAGTAAGTGGAACCAGTGTGTTGAGAGTAGGGGGAACCAGTGTGTTGAGACTAGGGGGAACCAGTATGTTGAGAGTAGGGGGAACCAGTGTGTTGAGAGTAAGTGGAACCAGTATGATGAGAGTTGGGGGAACCGGTATGTTGGGAGTAGGGGGAACCAGTGTGTTTAGAGTAGGAGGAACCAGTATGTTGAGAGTAGGGGGAACCAGTATGTTGAGAGTAGGGGGAACCATTATGGTGAGAGTAAGGGGAACAAGTGTGTTGAGAGCCGGGGGAACGAGTGTGTTGAGAGCAGGCGGAACCAGTGTGTTCAGAGTAAGTGGAACCAGTATGTTGAGAGTAGGGGGGACGAGTGTGTTGTGAGCAGGCGGAACCAGTGTGTTGAGAGTAAGTTGAACCAGTATGTTGAGAGTAGGGGGAACCATTATGGTGAGAGTAAGGGGAACCTGTGTGTTGAGAGTAAGTGGAACCAGTATGTTTAGAGTAGGGGGAACCAGTATGGTGAGAGTAGGGGGAACGAGTGTGTTGAGAGCAGGCGGAACCAGTGTGTTGAGAGTAAGTGGAACCAGTGTGTTGCGATTAGGGGGAACCAATATGTTGAGAGTAGGGGGAACCAGTGTGTTGAGAGTAAGTGGAACCAGTATGTTGAAAGTAGGGGGAACCAGTATGGTGAGAGTAGGAGGAAACAGTATGTTGAGAGTAGCGGGAACCAGTGTGGTGAGAGTAGGGGGAACCAGTGTGTTGAGATTAGGGGGAACCAATATGTTGAGAGTAGGGGGAACCAGTGTGTTTAGAGTAGGAGGAACCAGTGTGTTGAGAGTAAGTGGAACCAGTATGTTGAGAGTAGGGGGAACCAGTATGGTGAGAGTAGGGGGAACCAGTGGCTTGAGAGTAGGGGGAACCAGTGTGTAGAGAGTAGGGGGAACCAGTATTTTGAGAGTAGAGGGAACCAGTATGATGAGAGTAGGGGGAACCAGTTTGTTGAGAGTAGGGGGGACCAGTATGTTGAGAATCCCAAATCTTCTGTCTCATCAATGAGGGTTTCCTGCCCTGGCTTGTTATTTCTGAAAGAATAGCCTCAGGAAAGTGCGAAGTAGTGAAAATATGTAGGCGATTTGCCCTGCAGATAAGAGGTAAAAAAAACAAACCTGGCTAAAGCTTGTTGTGTGTCTGTTTAACCTAAGTTAGTAATGAGCCTCTGTTAATAAGCTGCCATGTTCTACAGCTAACAGTCTTTTAGAGCCATCTTTTCCTTTTCACTTCCTCTTTCTGTTCTTTTCTGAACCCCCACTCTGTTGTTTTTTCCCTCAATTAATTCTTCCTTCCTTCCTTCCCTCCTTTCTCTCTACCACTCTCTCTACCACACACTCTCTCCCTACAGCTGTCTCTCTCTACCACTCTCTCTCTCTCTGTATCTTTTTGTTTTTACTGCGTATGGAGATTGTTGTGTTTTCACTATGTATATGAGTATTTATGTTAATGTTGTTATCTTGATGTGAATGAAAAATTGGAACGTTAAAGGCTTGGTTAAAGGTCAAGGTCTCTCTCTCCCTCTCTCTACCACTCTCTCTCTACCTCTCTCTCTACCACTCTATTTCTCTCTGTATCTCTCTGTCTACCACACCCTCTCTCTACAACTGTCTCTCTTTACCTCTCTCTCTCTCCCTTTCTCTCTCTCTCTCTACCACTCTGTCTTTCTCTACCACTGTCTTTCTCTACCACTCTCTCTCTCTCTCTACCACTCTATCGCTGTCTCTCTACCACTCAAATTCAAATTCAAATAGCTTCATTGGCATGAACAGAAAATATGCCATTGCCAAAGCAGTTTACAAAGGACTGAAACATTACATCACATATTAAACACACATCAAATTCACATGACATCACACATTAATACATAGCTGTCATCACATAAGCATGCTCCATATCTTTGTCCACCTATGCAGTCAACCCCTTTTTTCCTCACTGCCATACAGTACAGTGCAACAAATGCCACACAGTTGAATGCAGTGACTCAGCAGTTTATACTATCTTGGGGGTCTCACAGTGGTTGTGAGTCCCGCAGGCTGTGGCAGCAGGTACGTATTTAGCTGCCAGGGGAGCTGCTGTTCCTTCACCAGGAGAACTGCCAGGTTCTCCTCTGGGCTTTACAGTAGCAAGTTTGGTGTTTTCTTGGCTATTTCCCCGAAGTGGAAGTCTCTTACTGAAGAGAACTTCTCACGGTGGAGGAGGAGTGTGTTGAGATGTAATGTTTCTGTCTCTGTCTCTACCACTCTATCAAATTCAAATTCAAATGTACTTTTATTAGCATGACAAATATACATTTGTATTGCAAAGCATTTTCACATAAAGGACAATGACAGTGCACGAATACAAAACATTGCTTTAGGTTGTCCGTCGTGTCCGATGATGGCAATCCTGCCTCTGTCACTTGTGAGTCTTCTTATGGCTGTAAAGCCCAATCCGCGATCCACAATGTCTGCCGCAGACAGAACAGGTGAAATCACTGACTGGGGGTGTAGGTGTGGTACTGGCTTCATGTCTCTTCAGACGTCTTCTGGTCCGTCGATCACCGCGGTCCTTCTCGAGGTTTTGCACCCCTTGTTGACAGAGCTGCCGCCAGATGGAGCGTTGGGCGGCAGTGTCTTCCAGCTGGCTCGGGTTCAGGCCGCACTTTTTTATGATGGTCTTCAGCTGATCTTTGTACCGTTTTTTCTTGCCCCCTGCCAAGTGGCGGCCAAGATGTAGCTGGCCATACAGCACTTTACGCGGTAAGCACTCCTTTGGCATCCTGATGACATGACCGAGCCATCGAAGTTGGTGCTGGGTGACGGTAGCCTCCATGCTGATGCAGTTGGTCTTGCGGAGTATTTCAGTATGGGGCACTCGGTCACGCCAGGTTCTCCTCAGGATGCATTGTAGGCATCTGATGTGGAAGGCCTCAAGCATCCTGAGGTGGTGGCTGTACAGGGTCCACGCCTCACAGCTGTAGAGGAGAGTCGTGATGACAACTGCCAAGTAGACAGATATTTTGGTGTGGAGGTTGAGGTCTTTGTTTTGAAAGACCCTTCTCCTAAGTCTGCCAAAAGAGGATGGCGCTTGTTTAATCCGGTTTTGCATCTCCCTGTCGATGCTGCAGTCGTCAGAGAGGAAGCTGCCCAGGTATTTGAAGGATTCCACTGTTGCAAGTGGTTTTTCGGAGATGTTGAAGGTTGGTGAATGAGATGGAGGAGTAGATGCCCACTGGCATACTACTTCAGTCTTTGCCACATTTATAGAGAGCCCCAGCCTACCATACGCCCTTGCAGCAGCTGCAAGGGTAGCTTGTAGTGCCTCGGATGTGTGGGCCACAACTGCACAGTCATCTGCGTACTGTAACTCCATGATGTGCTCACATGTCATTTTTGTGACCGCTTGGAGGCTATGGATACATCAACACATGCAGTGCAACAACTTACACAGCTATATCATGGCAACAAGATCCTGTGTGGGTGGATGTGTGTGAATTTGTCAGTCTCTGCATGTGTGTGTGTGTGTGTGTGTGTGTGTGTATTTGGGGGGGCTGCGTGTGTGTTTGTGTGTGTGTGACTGTGTATTTGGGGGGGGCTGTGTGTGGCCCTGTGTGTGTTTGTGTGTGTGTGTGTGTGTGTGTGTGTGTGTGTGTGTGTGTGTGTGTGTGTGTGTGTGTGTGTGTGTGTGTGTGTGTGTGTGTGTGTCCGAGTGTAGTCCCGGTCCTCCCCGTTAGGAAGGAGTACGGGGTATCACTCACTGTCCCTCAGACGGTGGCAGGCTAGAACATACTGTGCAGCCACAGTACAGCTGTCTCTATGTTCACCTAGTATGTAGGGCAGTTTTCTGGGGTTTGGCAGGGCAGTGAATTTGGGGTGTCACAGTACAGCTGTCTCTGTGTTCACCTAGGATGTAGGGCAGTTTTCTGGGGTTTGGCAGGGCAGTGAATTTGGGGTGTCACAGTACAGCTGTCTCTGTGTTCACCTAGTATGTGGGGCAGTTTTCTGGGGTTTGGCAGGGCAGTGAATTTGGGGTGTCACAGTACAGCTGTCTCTGGGTTCACCTAGTATGTAGGGCAGTTTTCTGGGGTTTGGCAGGGCCATGAATTTGGGGTGTCTCTCCTCAAATTTCTGAACGTAGTAATGGCGGATTTCCCGGAATGTCTTGCATTCAGCTAAAAAGTGCAGCTCTGTCTCGACAACATTGTCTTCACACTGTTGACAGAAACGTTCGACTTTTGGCATTCGGGTCTTTTTATGTCTGCCTGTTTCTATGGCTAGGCGATGCGCACTGAGTCTGTATTTCGTCAGTATGTTTCTCAAATGTGTTTCTTTTATTTGAATGAGGTGATCTGCTAATATTTATTCTCTGTTTAGGGCCAAATAGCATTGCATCTTGCTTTGGGATTTTGTTTTAGATTGCCAATATTCATAATAATTGTCTTTTAGGTTTGAGGGAATTTGTTGAAGCCGAATATGTTGTGTAGTTTGGACCTGGTCTTGTGCCTCTAAAGTGTTAGTATGTGTTAGTGGTACACGATGGCTGAAGACCAGGTTGGTAGGAGAGTTCTTATCTTTGCTCAACTCTTGGTATTGCAAGGCTTTATAATGGAAAGAGTGTGGGTCGCTGAATGTTAGATGTTTCCAGAATTTGATTGCTCTTTTTTGAATTTTGATCAGAAGAGGATATTGGCCTAGTTCTGCCCTGCATGCATTGTTTGTGGTGTGCCGATGGACTTTAAGAATGTTTTTACAAAATTCAACATGCAGGGTCTCAATTTGGGGTTTTTCCCATTTATCTAGTTCTTGACTTGCAAGTGGACCCCACACTTCACTGCCATAAAGGGCAATTGGTTCTATGACTGATTCAAATATTTTTAACCAGATTCTAATTGGAATTTCAAAAGGGATTTGTCTTTTTATGGCAAGTAGAGCCCTGCGTGCCTTCTCTCTTAGTTCATTCGCTGCCATGTTGAAAGTTCCTCTAGAATTGATTCTAAGGCCTAGGTAGGTATAATTAAATGTATGGTCAATTTAATTTGGTCCTAATCTAAATATGTGCTGTCTTCACTGATATCTGGATCTTTTCTGAAATACGATTGTTTTAGTTTTACTCATGTTAACTGTCAGGGCCCAGGTCTGACAAAACTTTTGAATAAGGTCTAATTGAGACTGGAGTCCTTCCTCCGATGGTGAAAGAAGGACCAGGTCATCCGCATAGAGCAGAAATTTGACCTCACTGTCTTGCAGAGTGAGTCCAGTTGCTTGTGAGTTTTCCAGCATAGTTGCCAACTCATTGATATACAAATTAAACAGAGTTGGGCTTAAAGGGCAGCCCTATCTCACTCCGCACTCCTGAGGGATATAGTGAGTTCTTTTGGATCCTATTTTGATTCCACACTTAGCTCCCGAGTACATTGATTTTATAATATCATGTTTTCCCCCTACACCGCTTTCCATTAATTTGTAGAACGATCCGTAATGCCAAATAGAATGAAATGTTTTTTTGAAGTCGATAAAACAAGTGAATAATTTGTTTTTATTTTGGGTATGTCTTTCAGTTAGGGTGTGTAGGGTGTAAATATGATCAGTAGTGCGGTAGTTTGGTAAGAATCCAATCTGGCTTTTACTCAAGACATTGTGTTTCATAAGGAAGTTTATTAGCCGGGAGTTGATGATACTACAGAATACCTTCCCCAGGCTACTGTTCACACATATGCCTCGGTAGTTGTTGGGGTCAAATTTATCGCCACTTTTGAAAATTGGTGTGATTAATCCGTGATTCCAGATATCAGGGGAATAACCCACACTCAGAACTAGGTTGAATAACTTAAGTGTAGCACATTGAGACTTTTCGTTCATAGATGTTAGTATTTCATTTAGAATGCCATCAGGTCCACATGCATTTTTGGGCTTCAGCTTGTCAATTTGGTCTAAAAGTTCCTGCTCAGTGATGGGGGAGTCGAGTGGGTTTTGATATTCCTTGATTGACAGTTCTAATTTTTCTAGTTTGCTTATTATGTTACATTGGTCCGTGCTTTGATCTGATTGGACTTTCTTAAATAGAGTTTGGAAATGGTTTGTCCAGATATCTTCATCTTGTATCACTAATTCTTCATGATTTGTTTTTTTGAAGCGATTCCAATTGTCCCAAAATTTATTGGTGTTTAATGACTCCTCAATCACTGTCAGTTGCTTACAGGTGTACTGAGCTTTCTTAGTTCTGAGTGTGCATTTATATAGTCTTAGTGTCTCACAATATAGAAGTCTAATTGATGTAATATTTGGATCTCTGTGTTTCTGATTTGATAACTTGCGAAGTTCTTTCCTTATTGATTGACATTCCGCATCAAACCAGATATGTTCTTTCTTAAATTTTGGTTTTGATTTTGATCTTTTTAATCTTGCTTTTTCTGCTGCTTTTTCAAATATGTTGTTAACTTTTTCCACGGCCTGATTGACACCTTCTTTACTGAGGATATAAGGGGTATCTAGGAAGATATCTAAAAGATTTTGGATTTCGTGATTGTCAATGGCTTTCTTGAATTCCTCTGTACTGTTTTCAGCCCATCTGTATGACTTCTTTATGTGGAGCAACTTACTGGGCTGTGATTTGGTAGTGTTGATTTCTGTCTTTTTGATGAACACAGTGATTTGGCTGTGATCAGAAAGGGGGGTTAGTGGTTTGACAGTGAATGCTCTAATTGACAAGGGGTCTATATCGGTTATTACGTAATCTACTGTGCTATTTCCAAGAGGTGAGCAAAATTTGTGTCTTCCAAGAGTGTCTCCTCTTATCCTACCGTTGACGATATACAGACCCAGACTGCGACAGAGCATCAAGAGTTCTTTTCCATGTCTGTTTGTAGCTGGATCACAGTTGCTTCTGTGGGAGTAAACAAACTTATTGGCTTTATCAAGTGAGTTACAATTGTAGTTATTGCCATCTGAACATACAAAGTCATTCTGGGTGCCTGTCTGTGCATTTAGATCTCCACAGACAAGAACATTTCCCTGAGCCTGAAAATGGCTTGTTTCTGTCTCTAACAGTGTAAATGTATCTTCACTGTGATAGGGAGATTCATAAGGGGGGATATCCATTGCACAGAGGAAGAGATCTTTTTGTGAGTTGAAGATTTATTTTCTAATTTTTAGCCAGAAATGATATTTTCCTTTTTTCATGACACTGACGTGTCTGTCTAATTTTGATTTGTACCACATTAACAAACCTCCTGAGTTTCTACCCTGCTGTGCTGTGCTGAGTTTTTGTGACAATACCGTTATTTCTTTATAGTCTGGGGGACAGTGAGTGATTTTGTTGTCTTTGCTCCATGTTTCCATTAATATCAAAACATTGTCGATATATACATCAGTCAATCTTTTTTTTTTTGCTTAACAGACTTAAATACATTCAGAGCAGATGTACTGAAGCATTCGCCTGATCTCACCCATCTGAGGTGATCCTATCCTCTCAGCGCCTCTGCGTGGCTGTGCTGCGGGCTGAGCTGCAGTGGGTTCAGTTACTGGCTGGAGGTGAGGGGATGTGGTGGTGAGGTCCAAGGGGCCAGAGGTCTGGTTGGGAGGGGGTGTGGGGGTAGTGATGGGGGTGGGAGGTCTGGTCCTGGGGCGGGGCGTGTTTGGCTGGGGGTGGGAAGTCTGCTCCTGGAAGGGGGGTGGAGGCGGATGGGCTGATCTTGGTTGGGGGGGGGGGTTGCAGCCTATACTGGATGTGGAAGGTTTGTGGGCTGGCTCTTTTTTGGCTGAGAGGCTAAGTGCTGAGGGTCTGGGGCTAAGGTGTTGATTTGTTCCGTCAATCAATCTTTTTTTTTGACAGTTTAAATTAATTTAGAGCAGATGTACTTGAGCAGCTGTCTAATGTCATCCACTTGAGGTGGCTCCTGTCCCTTCAGCGCCTCTGCATAGCTGTGCTCTGGCTTGGGGGGCTCTTTGCTAGGCTGTGCTGCAGTTGGCCCAGTTGTTGGCTGGACGTGGTGGTCCGGCCATGGGGAGGAGGGGAGGTGAGCCGTTTTGTATGGAGGGTAGCGGTCTGGTCTTGCGGGCAGGTAGGGGCGGTGATGGGCAGGTATTGGGGGCCAGTGGTCTGGACTGGCAGGGGGATGGGGTCGGTGGTAGGCAGATCCTGGGGGCCAGGGGTCTGGTTTAGAGGAGGAGCGAGCTGGTCCTGGAGGCTGGTGATCTGGTTGGGAGGGGTGGTGAGGATGGTGATGGGCAGGTCGTGGAGGTTGGTGAACTAGTAGGGATGTGTGGACTGGTGCTGCGGGTGGGAGGTCTGGTCCTGGAGGGGGTGGGAGGCGTGGTTTGCTGGTCCTGGTGGGTGGAGGTTGAGGCCTGTACTGGCTGTCAGGCTCGTGGGCTCTTTTTGGCTGTGCTGAGTGCTGTGGTTGATGGGTTGATCCTGATGAAGGGTGGACTGGTTTTTGTGGCTTGGTTGGTCTGTTGTCATGGTGCTGATGCCACTCTCTGTCTGGATAGTTGTATCTGTGGTGGGGCTGTGGCTGGGAGGTAAGGTGTCCATTCGTTGTGGGGAGCTGTCTCCCTAGTGCTGTATCCTTGAGTGTTTTTGCAAACTTCCTCACTGCCATCTTGCTTAAATGGCAGTGGTTATACAGGTCCTGTGTTGAGATGTTGGAGTGGTGGGCCAGATGAACATTAGGTAGATGGGCACAGCCTCTGGAGATGTCAGCATTTACTCTTTGGATTGTTGTTGGGTGGAAGTCTTTGCAGGGAAGAAGGGTGGAGACCATTATTCTAGACTTAGGGAAAGAGTCTGCTGCTTTGTTTGCCAGCCTGTTGATGAGGTTTCCTACTCGTTCTTGTTCAGATCTTAGATCGTTGGTGCCTGTGTGTATTATTATATGAGCTGGTGTGCCAAACTTGGGGTCAGAGAGGAGACACAAGGCATCTTGTATTCTTGGACTCCAGATTTTAGATACTCTTTGTCCAGGGAATAGCATCTGTTCCTGGAGAAATTTGCCATTGGAGTCAATCAGGATGGCTACCTCAGCTTCCTGATCTAGCTTGGCAGGTGTAGGTAAGGTTCTTTTCTTGGAGGGGGCAGGGGCTGAGCGTGTGTCAGATTTAGGTGGTGGAGCAGGTGGTGGAGCAGGATTCGTCTTTGCTAGGGGAGATGAGGTCTGTTGGCTGCAGGGCTGCGTGGTGGGTGGCAGGTCAGAGTTTTGTGAGGGGTCAGAGGTAGGAGGAGAGTGCTGTGTTTTAAGCGTTTGAATCATTTCATCTCTCAAGTAGAGCTCCTCTCTGAGTTTTGTGAGTTCTCTTTTCATTTCGCTCCGCATTTCCGTTATGTCTTTTCTCATTGTATCTTTGAGTTCTGTGAGCTCTTCATGTAGTTTGTCTTTGCCTTGGATCAGACTTTCAACCTCTCTTTTTATTTCCTGCACTGATGTCTTCATCTTGTTATTTGCTTGGCTGAGCTGGTCCTTAAAAGCATCAGTGTGAGGGCCGCTGGCTACACAGTTTCCCACTATTTCTCTTAATTCCACTACCTCTACCTCTATTAGGGAGAGGCTGTTCCTTAGCTGGGCTATTGTAGCATGGAGACCAGGGCTTTTGGGGGAGACAGCAGGAAAATGTGTGGTGGCAGTGACAGCGGGGGCCTGGTCAGTGGCAGGTGTTGTTAAAGCCTCTGTGTTGGTGGCATTAACAGGGGGGAGGGTGTAGACTTGAGCTGTGGTGTTTCTGGGGTTTGGATTATTTCTTCTTTTTCATTTTCTGACAGTCTTTTAATTGTCTGGAATGAGTTTTGAAAAGAAATGAGGGCACCTTGGTTACCCTGCACCATGATGGTGCCATTTTGGTAGATGTTCATGGTGAGAAATTTGTTCTCTGGTTGTTTAGTTTCGTCATCAGAGGCATAACGTTGACGTCCTTTGCATATTCCTCTTTTTGTTATGTGTTCAAAATGCTTACAGAAAGCTGCATGCCATGCGTTTGTTTTCTCGGTGTAGAAGACCAGATTAGTGGATATCGTTTTGTCTTTTCTTTGGTAGCTGTCTCTGAACAGAGTCTCTGGTTTTCGTGCTGGAGTTTTATTCTAAACTGCTGTCCGCCATTGTCTGTGGTCATTTCTGCTGGGTAGTCAAACGGACGGGAGCTGTGCTCTGCTGCTGCTGCTGCAGCCATATTTGGTTAAACCGTAACAGTTTTTGAAAAAAGCTGCGGGTACTTTCAGCCAATCAGCTAAGAGCAGCTAAGGGCAGAGAAACGGCTGCTTTCATCTGATGGCGCTGAAGGGTGGCTACTCACACAGCTAACTAACTAGAAACTAGCTTGCTAGCTAGCTTACTACTGCTTTGCTTAACAAGCTGCTGAAACAGACAGCACTCTGCACGGCGTGTTGTTATCCGGTGCCTCCCTCCTTTCTCCCGCCGAGGTGTGACACACAGGATTTAATGAAGCAAGGTTTCCATACCCCCGTTTCGTCTGTCTTTCCCTTGTTAGCTCGTCAGTCTAGCTAGGTTGCTAGCAGTCAGCTATCCTTTCTGTGGCGGTCCCATTTGTTTCCAGTTCCGAATTTGCAGTGTCCTTTAGTTCTGGTAATCCCGTAGTCCATTTTATTGTTGTTACTGTCCGTTTGAGTCCTGGTTTTCGTCCGTTGTTAGCGTTCTCTCCTTGTCGACGTTAGCTAGCGCAGCATGAAGTTAGTTAGCATAACATTAGCTAGATAGTTAGCTTATGTAACCCTGTTGAAATTTATTCATTATTATAAGATATCATTTTGAATAAATAATTTCATAGTTTAATAAATAGAATTTACGGTTAAAATGTTAAGATTCATTGACCAGCAATGAAGTAATGATTTTGCTCAATGAGAGAAATGCATATTGGGTAATGTTCATTTTTTACTGAATACAGCATTTAAAAATGTTAAATATTTGTTGTGTAATCATATATGTGAAAATGCTTTAAAAATGCCTGTAAGAATAGGAAGAAAGAGGTACACAAATGTTTTGTGAATTTAGTTTATTTCTGAAACGCTGGTGAATGAGCCAATCACATTGGAGGTCAAAGGGCAAGGAAGTGAGTGGAGGAGAGAAACGTGAAGAGTGTATGAGACGAGGGAGTTGAGAGAGAGCGACAAACGAGCAAGACATGAGAAGCGTGTTGTCTGCTGAAAAGGGAAACACGAGATGTTACGTTAATGTGTACACCATTTTTAGTGAACGTGTTCAACCAGGACTCTTATACTAAACTGTAATGGTGATAGTTCTGTCCGTTTTGAGTGAACTACTCAGCACAATAAGACAGAAGGAAGGTTAAGTTAGCTGCTGACTTAGTGGCTAGTGCTTTTGCATGGACTTTGCTAACAAGCTAGCGACCAGCGACCTCGACTAGTAAAGCCTGTGTGGAACTGCGAAACGGACGACGAACAAAGACCCCGACGGAGCCGGGTAGCGTTGCCGAGTGGTGGACTTTGCCGAGATCGTCAGCATCGTGAATCTTCTGGTCATATCTCCTCCTGCTGCCGCCGCCTTGGACATTGTGTAATTGAGGCTACATTCCATTGAGTAAAGGTACCGTTATGTTGTTTTTTTGCCTGCGTGGTGAAGCAGCCATTTTGTTTTTTTGCCTGCGTGGTGAAGCAGCCATTTTGTTTTTTTGCCTGCGTGGTGAAGCAGACATCTTGTTTTTGCCTGCGTGGTGAAGCAGCCATTTTGTTTTTGCCTGCGTGTTAAGCAGCCATTTTGTTTAAGGCTACAACGTTCACAAGCTACACTCAGGCCTGCATCATTTGAACTGGGTAGTTGAAATTAGGCTAGGTTACTGCCGGCTATTTTTTTTTCTTGGGCCCTTATGTTTTCAATGTGTATGTGTATGCATTCGACTGGGAGATTTCAAAAGATATTTGAAAACGAAGCATTTAAACACTGAACAATATTTTCCAAGTAAATATTTTAGACTTTTTTATAACACGGTTGTGGTGAATGACTACTTTTGATATTTTAAGTTAATTAAGAAAAAGTATTTTCTGTTTAAAAGTGGAAGAGTGTTTAAGCAGGGCTGCCAAGTTTCAACAAAAGTTAAGAGTGAGACTCTGGCGAGGGGACTTTTGCCGGTGACCATAAAAAACTTGGCCTTTTTTAAGGTGGATTTAAAGGAATATCTGAACTTAAATTAACATTAGGATTAGACTGTTGTGATGTTGTAATGTGATGTTGGCCTCCTCCTCATGCTCTCTCTCTCTTTACTCGGAATAGTGAACACATAAGAAATATTGTCAATTGCTAGAAAGAATAGAATACACAGAGTCCAAGCCTACATTAGAATTAGACTGTCGGATGTCATTATTCAGTCTTATTCTGTCATTTGTATTCAGGGAGCTCCTCTCAACCCAATTATTTGTGCAACTTAAAAACCAGTTTCCTGCTATTTTATATAGTGTTCATAATTGACCAGCACAAGTAGAAATGAAAACAATTGTAACAAGAAGAATTTAGACAAATAAAATAAATTTATTTATAAAATGTCAATGAATACAGAACCAGAACAATAATTTAAAGTGCATTTCTTTGTTTGTTCAGAGCACAAGACTCAAACTACGAATTCAAGCAGTTCCTTTAACCCTTGGGCACCCCTCCAGAAAATCATGACGTTTTACCCTTGGTGCAAAAAATGTTCAGTTCCTTAAAAGTGCTATAAAAATATTACACTTGAATTTTTTTTCACTTTCAATGCATTAAATCTTTTGACCAACTTCAATACTGATCATAACTATTAAATTTACATGTATTTCTTAAGTAATTTTAACCCTTTAATGCCTTTTTGGGAACATAAAACCACAATAATTTAATGAGAAAAACATGAAATATGACATATTTTCCATATACTAATTGCAAACTGGAATTTTTTGGGGGATGGGAGGCAACCCTAGTTAAACCCACCAAATGACATAATAGTCATTTCAACAAACATTGACATACCCGATCTCAAATGTTCTAACAGGCACAGACACTGAGCTAAACTTCTGCTCTGGAAAGTTAAAAGTTTAGAATTTTAGATTTAGACTATGTGGCAAAATAAATCACATCCTGGTTTTTATAAAAAAAATCATCACCTCATGTCAAGAACTATTAGATCAATTTCATTCAATAACACATTCAGAGATTTATCCGTGAACCAAGTATAATAGAAACCAAAAACAGGACATTCACCAAAAAGGAAAGCTATTGTTCTTCTACAGATCTCTGACAAGTGACTGTTCGAATATTTTCCTTTTTAACTGCGAAATATCACAGCAGCCTATGTAATGTTACTCCTGCTCGGACTGAGTGACTATAACGCATTTTATTCTATAAAACTAACGTATTTACTATTTCGTATGATCAAAATGAAACGGTTACCTACCATTTTCTTTGTTCTTATTCCTCTTCTTCTTTTTCTTCTTCTTCATCTTCTTCAGTGGGGTCTTCTTCTTGTGGAGCTCTTTTATTTTATTTCATGGCGTTGACGCTATGACCCGCTCTACTCTGCCTCTGATTGGTTGATACTCGTGGTTGCCTTTCATTGATTGGGTTGGTTAGATTTAGGCATGAGGACTGATGATTGGTTAAGGTTAGAGTAAGAATATCTGGGTCAGCCAATCAGAGGCAGAATAGGGCGGGCTCACCCCGGAAAGCCAGTGACAGACCCGAACTACGGCAAGCCGCAAGCAGCATAGCAGGTTGTGGAAATGTTATATAGAAGTGAAGGGAAAACGTTTATGAGCGTGTGAAATAGCAAGTGTGGCGTGTGAGCGTGTGAAGAGGCATAATTGCGTGACTCTCACTCCCAAAGGGTGAGACTTGGCAGCCCTGGTTTAAGGGTTACAAGTAATTCTAGACATTTTAATTTAATTCTTAAGTGTATGAATTAATGCTAAAATAGTGATTTTGAATGAAAGAGTATTGCATATAGCCTAATAAGTAGTAATTACACACATACAAGTTGAACACTGATATGTTTATTAGTGAAACCCCACTTATTTGATTGATTGGATAGATGTTTTAAAGAACTCAGGATAGCCACCTCTCACTATAGCCAAACCCGCTAGAGAGGCGCTACACTTGCATCCATTTGAAATGACTTTGGAAATGCTACTTACATCTGTAATTGTTAAGTGTAGGTGGGTTTTTTTGTTTTTGTTTTTTTAAAGTTTTGAAAGGTTTAACTCATTTTAGAACGCGAAAATTGTTAAAAATTTCAGGAGCTCATGTAATCCGTGACCAGTCTCGCTATCTCTCTCTCTCTCTCTACCACTCTCTCCCTTTACAACTGTCTCTCTCTACCATGCTCTATCTCTCTCTACCACTCTCTCCGTCTACTACTCTATCACTCTCTCTCTCTCTCTCTACAAGCGTCTCTCTCCACCACTCCCTGTCTCTGTTTACCACTCTCTCTCTCTCTACCACTCTATTGCTCTTTCTCTCTAACACTATCGCTCTCTGTCTACCACTCAATTCCTGTTTTCCTCTCATTGGTGAAAGCCAGAGTCTGGGTTGATTTTAGATTTTTTAAAGGAATGAGTGATTTTATCAGAAAGTGGTGCTATAATGATGCAATATGTTCTGTGGCAGGTGGAGAATTAATATTCAATACCATTTTTAAGTAAGTGATGAAATTGTTCCCTTAACCGTGCTGTACAGTCCTTTTTTTGTCATGGAAAATATTTTTTTGGACTTTTTCAGTCTTTTTGATAAATACTTTTTTAAAAATCCAGAATCTCTCTCTCTCTCTCTCTCTCTCTCTCTCTCTCTCTCTCTCTCTCTCTCTCTCTCTCTCTCTCTCTCTCTCTCTCTCTCTACCACTCTCCATTTCTCTCTGTATCTCTCTCTCTCTCTACAACTGTCTTTTACCTCTCTCTCTCTCTCTACCACTCTCTACCACTCTCTACCACGCTGTCTGTCTACCACTCCAATTCATTTCAGTTCAGTTCAATTCCGTGATGCTTTATCGGCATGACTGCATTAATTACAGTGTTGCCAAAGCAAAACAGGTCAACAGAGTACTAAACAAAAAGAAAAACAAACCACAAAACAACAAAAAAGAAAAAGAATTTCCCACTCTCTCTCTCTCTCTCTCTCTCTCTCTCTCTCTCTCTCTCTCTCTCTCTCTCTCTCTCTCTCTCTCTCTCTACCACTCTCTGTCTCTGTTTGTCTTTGTCTCTCTCTCTCTCTACCACTCTCTCTACCACGCCCTCGGTCTCTTTGTCTGTCTCTGTCTCTCTCTCATTCTACCACTCTCTCTGTCTCTCTCTCTCTGTCTCTCTCTCTTTCTCTCTCTGTCTCTCTCTCCAGGACATGGTGGCAGATAGAGAGTGCTGTAGTGTCATGTGTAATGTCTCTCTGTCTCTCTGTCTCTCTCTCCAGGACACGGTGGCAGATAGGGAGTGCTGTAGCGTCATGTGTAATGTCTCTGTCTCTCTCTGTCTCCCTCTCCAGGACACGGTGGCAGATAGGGAGTGCTGTAGCGTCATGTGTAATGTCTCTGTCTCTGTCTCTCTCTGTCTCTCTGTCTGTCTCTCCAGGACACGGTGGCAGATAGGGAGTGCTGTAGCGTCATGTGTAATGTCTCTGTCTCTGTCTCTGTTTCTCTCTGTCTCTCTCTCCAGGACACGGTGGCAGATAGGAAGTGCTGTAGCGTCATGTGTAAGTGCTCTGGACATGAAGGAATACGTGGTTCTCGTGGTCCCCCGGGATTAAAGGTCAGGACAAGATAACATACTCCTTTTAATTTCGACATGATCAAGAATGTTTGAAAACCTGCCAAAATAATATGAAATGGACTTTGTGGCTGAGAAGAAACAGATATAATTTGAATTAAAACTACACAAGTAGTCCTTGACCTTGTCGACTGCTCTGGCTGGTGGTTTCCTGATATTAAGCAACTTATATAATTCAGAAGTTTGATTTTTAATTAATTTCAAAGTAAGTCTTACATAAATACTGCTTCAGGTGAATTGGATAGTAGGATAGTAGTACTACTTTTGCAAATAACTTAAAAAGCCTCTCTCAGCCTCAATGTTTGTTTTGTCCTACCGTTGCACTTGAGAGACTTGTTTGGGAAGGCAGGACAGCCAACGGTTACTGAAAAACCCGTGTCACTGGAGTGTCACCAGAGTATCACTGGAGTGTCTGTGTCACTGGAGTGTCTGTGTCACCAGAATGTCACTGGAATGTCCGTGTCACTGGAGTATCACCGCAGTGTCACCGGAGTGTCACTGGAGTGTCCGTGTCACTGAAGTGTCACCAGAGTGTCACTGGAGTTTTCACTGGAGTGTCCGTGTCACTGGAATGTCACTGAAGTGTCACCAGAGTGTTCGTAACACTGGAGTGTCCATGTCACTGGAGTGTCACCGGAGTGTCACTGGAGTGTCCGTGCCACTGGAGTGTCACCGGAGTGTCACTGGAGTGTCCATGTCACTGGAATGTCACTGAAGTGTCACCAGAGTGTTCGTAACACTGGAGTGTCCGTGCCATTGGAGTGTCACCGGAGTGTCACTGGAGTGTCCATGTCACCGGAGTGTCACTGGAGTGTCCGTGCCACTGGAGTGTCCGTGTCACTGGAGTGTCACCGGAGTGTCACTGAAGTGTCCGTATCACCGGAGTGTTACTGGAGTGTCCATGTCACTGGAGTGTTACTGGAGTGTCCGAGTCACTGGAGTGTCACCCGAGTGTCACCCGAGTGTCACTGGAGTGTCCGTGTCACTGGAGTGTCACCAGAGTGTCACTGGAGTGTCTGTGTCACTGCAGTGGATGGAAACTCCAGTTTGTGGTGGAATAAATAGACATGCATAGTGATACCCTGGAAAGGCCACCAATCCAACACAGGGCTGACACACGAACTCTCTCAGAAACCATTCATATCTATAGGCAATCAATAGTCACTAAATCAAGATTCAGCATTCAAAGATTTATTTGTCTCATACTTCGTTTACAAGTCCAATAAGCAATGAAATGATTTTTTGACAAACTCCAAAACTGTGTAACAAAAGAGAAATTGAACAACAATAACAGTAAAATAAGAATTTGATAAAATACAATGAAATTTAAAACAGGAAAAAATATCCAGAGCGTATTTCCCAATAAATATCTATATATCCATAACTTCCCTTACACCCAACTATACCCAAATATCATATACTCTACCTCACCCACAATGCATGTGTTTGGACTGGGGAGGAAGCTGGAGGAGCCAGAGCAGCGCAACACCAAGGAGTCAGGCTTGAACACAACAGTAGTAACTAAGCCATTGTTTACCTGTACTCTAATGAAGCTGAAAATTAGTATTAATTGTTTACTCTAACGAAGCTGATAATTGGTATTAATTGTTTACTCCAACGAAGCTGATAATTAGTATTAATTGTTTACTGTAATGAAGCTGATAATTAGTATTGTTTGTTTACTCTAACGAAGTTGATAATTAGTATTAATTGTTTGTTTACTCTAACGAAACTGATAGTATTAATTGTTTACTCTAACGAAGCTGATAATTAGTATTAATTGTTTACTCTAACAAAGCTGATGATTAGTATTAAGAACCTGACCTGTTTTCCTTCTGTCTTTTTAAACAGGGTCTGCCTGGACCCAACGGTCATCCTGGTTTCCCTGGAGAGGAAGGTGTCGCTGTAAGTGTGGTTTTAGTTTCCACATGAGAGCAGAGGAGAGCTTCATTCTCTGATTCAGTACACAATCAGTCAGGTTGTCAAACGGGTTGGCAGGCTCTTGAGCAAGGCAGAAAATTATGATTCCCATGTCTAAAAAAAAAAAAAGACTTTGAAATGTTAAATTCCTGTAAATTGAAATCTTACTCTGTTGGATGTTCTTAGTTTTCCAACTTCAAAAAATATATGTTGGTCATCCCATCAAGACAAATGAAATCTAACAATTTGTGAACTCGCTTGGATCTCAGTAAACTTGAACAAAATATGCTATTTGTAACAGTGTGCTTTTCAAAATAACTGTGTTCCTATAGTGTTCCTTGTATTTATGTTTATTTTTGTTTTTCACATAGATTTGGGAACTTCTTCAGTGGCGTTTGAGCTGGTTTAAAGTTCCCATTAGTCATACAAGACTTACTCTTAAACAATGTGTTAAACTTCCCCAGTACACCAGTGAACTTTCACCCCTCACCACAAACAGAAAAGAAATGCAGCTGCAGCTCCCCTACGCAGCGGGCTGACGCCCAAACACGTCCCCTTTGCTGTCCACACACATGTCAGTTGGTGCCATTGTGTGTGAAGGTGTCTGTTTTGTGTGTTTGTGTGTGTGTGTGTGTTCCAGGGAGACAGAGGTCCTCCTGGACTCGCAGGGCCCCAAGGCATCCAAGGCTGCCCAGGCATCAGAGGACAGAAGGTACACGGGACCGATAAAAACCAGACCGGATAGACTGGTGGAGTTCAAAGTTTAATTTGAGGGGAGTTTTTGCATTTTTTCCTTTACAGGTAGGAGAAGGACAGGAAGCAGTTAAAGAGAGTAGTGGATGACGTGACAGGTCCCAGGCCATACACACACTCGTGATGTCACCATAAGGCCTGAGCCAGCAGTGCTCCACAGCGTATAGCTAAACTAGATTTTTCTGTGGCATTAAAACGATGACTCGCTTTGTCCCTCCTACTCGTAGGGGCGGATGTCAGATTTATCTTCATTACACCGAATGACCGTTAGAATGACACAGCGCCTTGCACTCACACTGAGAACCCTGCTACTACTACTACTGTTGCTACTACTATTGTTATTGCTGCTGCTACTGCTACTACTACTATTACTGCTACTATTACTACTGTTACCACTACTACTGCTTCTGCTGCTACTAGTACTACTACTGGTACTGCTACTACTACTGCTGCTACTACTACTACTGCTGCTACTACCACTATTACTACTGTTACTACTGCTACTACTACTACTATTACTACTGCTGCTACTACTGCTATTATTATTATGACTTCTACTACTGTTACTACTACTTTTATTAGTACTACTAATACTGCTTCTGATCCTACTACTAATACTTTTTATAATAATGAAATAATCACACATTTTATATATGACACAGTTTTTAAGCATCCCCCAGTACCGTTATGTTGATTAGCCGTTTATACAGTTCATCCCTCTGTTTCACCTTTGTGTGTTTTCTCAGGGGTACCGAGGCCACAGAGGGAACAGGGTGAGTGACACAACCTTTGGTATCAAAGCTGATATGTGTTGTAACGTGCATTGTGGAATCTGAACTACACTACGTGGTGTAAGGTGCTGATACGTGTTGTAACTGTGGAATCTGAACTACACTATGTGTTGTAAGGTGCTGATTCGTGTTGTAACTGTGGAATCAGAACTACACTACGTGTTGTAAGGTGCTGATTCGTGTTGTAAATGTGGAATCTGAACTACACTACTTGTTGTAAGGCACTGATATGTGTTGTAACTGTGGAATCAGAACTACACTACGTGTTGTAAGGTGCTGATTCGTGTTGTAACTGTGGAATCAGAACTACACTATGTTTTGTAAGGTGCTGATTCGTGTTGTAACTGGAATCTGAACTACACTACGTGTTGTAAGGTGCTGATTCGTGTTGTAACTGTGGAATCTGAACTACACTACGTGTTGTAAGGTGCTGATTCGTGTTGTAACTCTGGAATCAGAACTACACTACGTGTTGTAAGGTGCTGATTCGTGTTGTAACGGTGGAATCAGAACTACACTAGGTGTTGTAAGGTGCTCATACATGTTGTGACTGTGGGATCTGAACTACAGTGTCGTTGCTGGTGGAAAGGAAAGATGAAGGGACAGTTTCTCAGGGTGCTGTAACACTTCCCTCTGTCACAGGGAGAAGAAGGAGAACATGGGCTGGATGGAGTCAACGGTGAACAGGTATTCACACTAAACTGACGTGTAAATTTAATCACATGCAGATTACATCAGCACCAGAAGTTATTGCATCACATGTGCAGTACATGTGCAGATTACAGCAGCACCACAAGTTATTTCATCACATGTGCAGTACACATGCAGATTACAGCAGCATCAGAAGTTATTGCATCACATGTGCAGTACACATGCAGAGTACAGCAGCACCAGAAGTTATTGCATCACATGTGCAGTACACGTGCAGATTACAGCAGCATCAGAAGTTATTGCATCACATGTGCAGTACACGTGCAGATTACAGCTGCACCAGACGTTATTGCATCACATGTGCAGTACACATGCAGATTACAGCAGCACCAGAAGTTATTGCATCACATGTGCAGTACACGTGCAGATTACAGCTGCACCAGACGTTATTTCATCACATGTGCAGTACACGTGCACTAGGGGTTTAGCTTGGTGTTGTTGGTCCAGTTAAGAGTGTGAGAAAAATACTGTCTTAAATCAAATAGAATAAAAGCATTACACACATTCCTTAAACAGATAAAAAATATAAACAGCAAAAAGTCAAGTAACAGCACAGTTACACCAGATGAATCACTTCCACACTGACGTCTCACGAGGACATGTTCCACACTGACGTCTCACGAGGACATGTTCCACACTGACGTCTCACGAGGACATGTTCCACAATGGCGTCTCACGAGGACAGATTCCACATTGACGTCTCACGAGGACATGTTCCACACTGATACATGAGTAGCTCAAGTGGACGACACCTTATTTTCATTTAGCGAAATAAAATATCAAAACTTTAAATTCATTGTCCAATATTACAGAAATCAAGAAGATTAAGGGATTTTTTTTTATCTAAACAAGCAAAGATTTAATTCATCTACTAATATTCAAAAACACAAGAATCTGATTTTACTCTGAGCTGTGAAACATGTGAACAAAGGTTTTCAAATGTGAAGTGTGTTTAACAAGACTGTGTGTGTTGTTGTGGTTGTGTTTGCAGGGTGTACCAGGACTGTGTTTTCTAATGTGAAGTGTGTTTAATAACACTGTGTGTGTTGTTGTGGTTGTGTTTGCAGGGTGTACCAGGACTGTGTTTTCTAATGTGAAGTGTGTTTAATAACACTGTGTGTGTTGTTGTGGTTGTGTTTGCAGGGTGTACCAGGACTGTGTTTTCTAATGTGAAGTGTGTTTAATAACACTGTGTGTGTTGTTGTGGTTGTGTTTGCAGGGTGTACCAGGACTGTGTTTCGAATGTGAAGTGTGTTTAATAACACTGTGTGTGTTGTTGTGGTTGTGTTTGCAGGGTGTACCAGGACTGTTTCGAATGTGAAGTGTGTTTAATAACACTGTGTGTGTTGTTGTGGTTGTGTTTGCAGGGTGTACCAGGACTTTGTTTCGAATGTGAAGTGTGTTTAATAACACTGTGTGTGTGTTGTGGTTGTGTTTGCAGGGTGTACCAGGACTGTGTTTTCTAATGTGAAGTGTGTTTAATAACACTGTGTGTGTTATTGTGGTTGTGTTTGCAGGGTGTACCAGGACTGTGTTTCGAATGTGAAGTGTGTTTAATAACACTGTGTGTGTTGTTGTGGTTGTGTTTGCTGGGTGTACCAGGACTGTGTGTCGAATGTGAAGTGTGTTTAATAACACTGTGTGTGTTGTTGTGGTTGTGTTTGCAGGGTGTACCAGGACTGAGTGGAGCCGCAGGAGAGAGAGGGGACACAGGGAATCCAGTAAAACCCTCAAATTGTTACTAAATGTGTTTATTCCCTGGGTGGTCAATTTTTAATGAGGTTTATTTTAGTTTAGCACAGTTTAGTTTAGCACAGTTTAGTTTAGTTTAGCAGTTTAGTTTAACAGAATTTAGTTTAGTTTCGCAGTTTAATTTAGTTTAGCAGTTTAGTTTATCACAGTTTAGTTTAGTTTAGTTTAGCACATTTTAGTTTACTGTAGCACATTTTAGTTTAGTTAAGCAGTTTAGTTTAGTTTAGCAGTTTAGTTTATCACAGTTTAGTTTAGTTTAGTTAAGCACATTTTAGTTTACTGTAGCACATTTTAGTTTAGTTAAGCAGTTTAGTTTAGTTTAGCAGTTTAGTTTAGTTTAGCACAGTTTAGTTTGGTTTAGCGGTTTAGTTAAGTTTTGCAATTTAGTTAAGTTTAACACAATTTAGTTTATTTTCGCAGTTTAGTTTAGTTCAGTTTAGTTTATCACAGTTTAGTTTACTGTAGCACAGTTTAGTTTAATTAAGCAGTTTAGTTTAGTTTAGCAGTTTAGTTTAGTTTAGCACAGTTTAGTTTGGTTTAGCAGTTTAGTTTAGTTTAGTTTAGCACAGTTTAGTTTAGTTGCACAAATCAGTGTTGCAGTGCCTTTGTTGGTTATCTTGGACATTAGTTCTGCCATTAGTTCCTCTGATTCTGTCTAGGACAAATAATAATAATAACAAATTAAACTTGAATGGGGATCTGGTTAATTGGTTGATTGCTTTGTATAAGGTCTGTGGTCAAAATGAGTTTGATAGATTTGGACATTTTGTCCTTTTAGAATAGTGTTCACAAATTACAGCTGGGTTTTTAAATTGTGAGGCACTGTTAATAAGAATAAGAAATTAGTTACTGTGTGAATGGTGTTTGTCTGTGATAGTCATGTGTTTCCAGCTTGCTTTTTTACACCACATGAATTCTTTGAAATTCATAACATTAAGGTTTTTAGATGGATTAGATTTTACATTAAAAATGGCCAAATCATATAAGCTTCTGTTGATTACAGACCTTATTTGAGCTGTTGAATGAAAATTTCATTTTTCCCATCGAGCAGAGAGCACACATGGCTCAGAAACAGGCAGTTCCTCTCATGATTTAGGTCTCATTACTGGACCAGTCTGCACAAAGACAATAACAGCACAAGTGGGCTTATTTAATGTCTTTCCCTTAAAGTGTGTAAGAAACACATCAAGGTTGAAAAATTATACGTTACTAAGTGAAAACTATGAGACAAAAGTCAAATAAAGAAAAACCTAAATAAAATAAGCTTAAAAAAGTATGAGAATAACAACAAAAGCCATTTTTTGGTTTTAATATGAAATTTTTCAGATACTGGGAATTCATCATAGCACATATCGCTAGACTGCTCTGACTGGCTCAATATATCCTCTCAGCACAAAGCCCCACTCATCTCTGCCATGTCCTTTTATCTCTATTGCCATAGCATTTTTTTTGTACCATTATACACCTGTCAGGATAGAAAACAAGTTCTTGTCTGCACTGTCTGAAAGAATCCAAGAGTCCAAGACACTGGTCTTGGACTCTTGGGTCCAAGACGGGGTCCAAGACGTCAGCTTACTGGGTGTAAATGCTGCATTAACCACATTAACAGATGATCTAAATATGTTTGAAACTAATCAGTAGCCAAAGGTAACAGGAAATACACATGTTATTGATACACACAAGCAGAGGCATTATTAAATAAATACATTGAAGACATTGTTTCTGTTGTAAGCAGCCACATGTGCTGTGGATAGTTGTCCTCTTCAGGATGCTGACTCAGCCACACAGTGCAGACGGTCAGCAGCAGGGAGCTGGGACACATCATCGCAATAAGAGTCTAACACTGTGAAAAAGAAGTGTTCTCCTAAAGCACATGTAGTATGTATAAGTTAGGATGCCATGGTGAGTGGTCATAGCCAGCCAGCTGTGGAGGTGTTGACCTCTGACCTGTGGTGTGTCTGATGGGTTGATTTGTCTTTTGTTCCTCAGGGCATTGGAGGAATCAAGGGAGAGCCGGGCCTTAAAGGCCAGCGAGGACTAAGAGGAGACCCTGTAAGAATCAAGGATGACACATCGGGTCGTTTTCTCTCTCGCCCTCTATCTGTCTCCACTTCTTGCTATCTTTCTCCTTCTCCAACTCCCCTTCTTTCTCTCCTATCCTCTCCATCTCCCTGTCTTGCTGTTATGATATTTCTCTTCCTTTCTATTTCTTTGTATTGCCTGTTCTTTCTTTCCTTTTCTCTTGAGCTCTCTCTTTTTTGCTTTCTCTTGCAGACCTGTTCGTTCCCCCACATACTCTGTCTTTATGTCCTCCGTCTAACTGGTGTTTTCTGCAGCTCTCTCTCACTCATCAGTCTAACTGATGCTTTCTGCAGCTCTCTCTCACTCATCAGTCTAACTGGTGCTTTCTGCAGCTCTCTCTCACTCAACAGTCTAACCGGTGCTTTCTGCAGCTCTCTCACTCAACAGTCTAACTGGCGTTTTCTGCAGCTCTCTCTCACTCATCAGTCTAACTGGTGCTTTCTGCAGCTCTCTCTCACTCAACAGTCTAACCGGTGCTTTCTGCAGCTCTCTCTCACTCAACAGTCTAACTGGTGCTTTCTGCAGCTCTCTCACTCAGCAGCCCTTTTGCCCTAACTGCAGCCGTAGGATTCCGTATTAAATCTCTTTATCTTTGTTTCTTTTAATGTGTCTTTTACCCTAATGTCCTATGTGTATATGTGGAAGACTGTGCTGACTGTCTGTCTGTCTGTCTGTCGGTGTCTGACTGTCTGTCTGTCCATCTATCCTATGTGTATATGTGGAGGACTGTGTCTGACTGTCTGTGTCTGTCTGTCTGTCCATCCATCTATCTATGTTACTGATTGTATATACACACATCCGTACACACTGAGCTGCCAGTTTACAACCCTCATCTTCACACCAACGGTACATTGCAACATGTCGTACGTCACATGACTGTGATGAGCGGTATAAACCAGGCAGACCAACATGTCGTACGTCACATGACTGTGATGAACGGTATAAACGAGGCAGACCAACATGTCATACGTCACATGACTGTGATGAGCGGTATAAACCAGGCAGACCAACATGTCGTACGTCACATGACTGTGATGAACGGTATAAACGAGGCAGACCAACATGTCATACGTCACATGACTGTGATGAGCGGTATAAACCAGGCAGACCAACATGTCGTACGTCACATGACTGTAATGAACGGTATAAACCAGGCAGACCAACATGTCGTACGTCACATAACTGTGATGAACGGTATAAACCAGGCAGACCAACATGTCGTACGTCACATGACTGTGATGAGCGGTGTAAACCAGGCAGACCAACATGTCATATGTCACATGACTGTGATGAGCGGTATAAACCAGGCAGACCAACATGTCGTACATCACATGACTGTGATGAACGGTATAAAACAGGCAGACCAACATGTCGTACATCACATGACTGTGATGAGTGGTATAAACCAGGCAGACCAACATGTCATATGTCACATGACTGTGATAAACGGTGTAAACCAGGCAGACCAGCGTTTCCAGCATCAGTCAGTGTTCAAATGATTATTGGAATGGGCAAAACGAGTAAACTTAAAGACTGGGAACATGGCATGGTAGTTGGCGCTAGACATGCTGGATCTAGCATCTGCCAAATGGCTGTTATCCTGAGCTTTTCACACACAGCCATTACAAGGGTTTGCTGAGAATGGTGTAAAAAGTAAAAAACTACCAGCGATCAGCAATCCTGTGGATGAAAACAATTTATGGATCAGAGGGGTCAAAGGAGAATGGTAGGAATGTTGCAGGCGAACAGGCAGGACAAAACCAGGTAAATCTCACCTGAATTCAACACTGCTTAGCAGAATGTCCTCTCAGAAGGCACCACTTATTGGATGGGCTTCGTGTTGAATGGGCTGCAACAGCTGAAGCCCATGTTGGGTGCCAGTGTTGTCAGTGAAGAAGAAGAAAGGTTGTCTCCAGTGGGCACAGGAGCATCAAAACTGGAACATTGAGGAGTGGAAAAAAGTTGCTGGGTTAAACCGGATGAATCCTGGTTCCTTTTTGCATCATGCAGATGGAAAGATCAGAATTTCGCACAAGCAACACGAGTTCATGCAGCGATCCTGTTTTGTGTCAACAGTACAGGCTGATGGCAGTGTGGCGGTATGGGTAATAGCTTCCTGAAACACAGTCGGTCAATGGGTACCAGTGAATAACATGTGAACAGCACAGCATATCTGAGCATCATTGTTGACCACGTTCATCCCTTCATGTCTAGCCACACTTCCAGCATGATAAAGCATCATGTCACAAGACGTGTCGTCACTGAACGGTTCTAGGGACATGACAGCAAGTTTTCATTGCACAGTCTTCGGATCTACACCCTATCAAACATAATGATAATAATAACTTCATTTATATAGCACTTTTCTAAAACGGTACAAAGTGCTTTACAAAGAAATAAAACCAGATAAGGTAAAAATAAGAATAAGACCAAATAAGTAAGAGTAAAAATAAAAACAGTATAAGTAAAACATTTGTAAAGATGAGATTTAAAAGAAGCTAGAGACTTGGTTTGTCTTAGTTCAACAGGAAGAGCGCTCCATAGTGTGGGGGCTCTAACAGCAAAAGCCCCATCACCCTTTGTCTTTGGGACGAGTGGAAAGGGTTGTTTGCGGCAAGATTCTGCAGCAAATATGCAATGCAATTTCAGCACAGTGCAACATTCCTGCACAACACATCCAACATCTTGTAGAACCCATGCCCAGATGCTGTTCATCTTGTAAAACCCATGGCCAGGTGAGTTCATGCTGCTCATCTTGTAGTACTCATGCCCAGATGAGTTCATGCTCTCATGCTGAAGGCTAAAGGAGGCACCAGATGCCACTAGCTAGCGTTACTTAATAAACTGGCAACTCGGTGTACTCACGCACACAGACACACCAAGACACACATACAGACACACACACAAATCAGTTTAATGCATCAGGGACTCGGTTTTATGGAAATCAAACACTTGTCATAGAGATAACATGAGCAAGACTCTGCCTTGTGATTGCTCCAACAGGGAGAGCCAGGCTTGGACAACACCGTGCAGGGACCCAAAGGACAGACAGGAAATCAAGGCCTCCCGGTATGTAGCATGCAGCTGCTGAGAGAAACCAGATCTTAACACAGCTAGGATTTATCAAAAATCTTCAGAAAGTCTCTCATTGAAAAGAAGGAAAGAAGAACAGACAAACAGAAAGACTTGTGGAAACAAAGAAAGGCAAGGCAAGGCAAGGCAATTTTATTTGTACAGCACATTTCATACACTAGGGCAATTCAAAGTGCTTTACAGAGTGACAAAATTACAAAGGTAAAAGGTATACAATTTTTACAAGTAAAAATCTTAAAAGTGCCAAAAATACAAAGGATAAAAGACTTAAAAGTAAACTAGTTAAGCTGAAGGCTATTTAGCTAAAAAGATGTTACAGGGCAAAGTAAGCAGAACAAAATAGGAAGGTTTTTAAATTTGATTTAAAAGTGGTCAGGGTCAGAGCTTGTCTGATATCATCTGGGAGGTTACTCCAGGTCTGTGTAGCATGAGAATGCAACCTGCCTCACCATGTTTTGTTCTGACTCTTGGGACAGCCAATAGGCCACCCCAGATGACCTAAGGGTCCTTAAGTCATCTGGGGCCACCCCCAGAAGGTTCATATGACACAGGCATGTCAGGGATGTATTTTGGCCCAGAGCCACAAAGTGATTTATAGACAAGCAGCAGTACTTTCAAATCAATTCTCTGAGTGACTGGTAACCAGTGTGAGGATTTTAGGACTGGTGTAATGTGGTCATATCTCCTAGTCTTCGTTAGGATCCTAGCAGCGGCATTCTGAATAAATTGGAGTTGCTGAATAGCTTTTTTTGACAAACCTGTAACAGACCGTTGCAATAATCTAATCTACTGGAAATGAAGGCGTGGGTAAGCCTTTCTAGATCTTGTTTGGACAAGATGTCTCTGACTCTAGTAATATTATTTAGGTGGTAGTAGGCTGACAAGGTTACCGATTTGATGTGGCTATTAAAATTTAAATCTGAGTCCAGGATAACGCCAAGATTTCCTGTTTGATTCTTAGTTATAACAGACAGGGACTCAAAGAAACAGAAAGAAAGGACAAAGAGCAAGAAGTCAAGTCAAGTCAGTTTTATTTGTACAGCCCAGTTTCACTAATTACAAATATGCTCAGGCTTTATAGCAACACAAAATAGTGAAAGTAGTAATGAAATTGTTTGAACGGAGCCACTGTTAACTAGCGACCAGAGTCTGAAAGCAACTTATGACCTCAATTTTTTTTTATTTTCCTTCTTCATCCTTTTATTCTCTGGTCTCTCTACTCCCACCACTCTCACTCTCACTCTCACTCTCTCTCTCTCTCTCTCTCTCTCTCTCTCTCTCTCTCTCTCTCTCTCTCTCTCTCTCTCTCTCTCTCTCTCTCTCTCACACACACACACACACACTGTCCCTCCTTCACAGGGAGATGCAGGAGAGGATGGTCTTCCTGGTGAGGATGGGATCAATGGAAACCCGGTGAGATCTCCCCTCCATAATTTCATTGCAGAAACAAATGTCACAGTAACGTCTGTTAAGATGTGACTTACTGTTTAAATGAGTATGTTATCAGTTTAAATGTGTAAGTATATAGATGACACATTCAATCTATAGTTCTATAATACAGTTGTGTAAACGGGACAGAAAAAGCTGATAGTAGGACAATTTTACTCAAGGACTAAAATCTCATGCCAAGAATAGATGAAATCCATGTGACTTGGTGTTCTGCTCTTTGAGTATTTTTTTGTCCAGCTACTACAAACTGAGAGTTCAAGTCTGTTTTGTTCAATAAGCATCACTGAAATCTGATCACAACACACACACCAGAACACATCTAAATATACTTTGTAAGGGTGTCATCTGATTGCTTATTGTCCAGATCCATATGACTTGATTATAAATAGGGCCAAACAGTCTTCTTCTGTTTTGTTCAATAAAAGTCACAGACTAGATCACCACCCTGTGTCAGCTGTGCATTGACTATGGGGAATTGGTATCAACAGCAAAAAGTCCTGTGGTTGCATCCCTACTGCATAGACTCTTGTTTGATAGTGGATTTTGCAAGCTGAAAACTGGGAACATGTGGAGCATCTGAGTGATGCTGGTAGCCAGCGTGAGGGCGTAATAACACATTAATCATGACAAAAATAATATGTCTCTTCATACTTGTTTTGTGAGCGACTCATCTCAAATTGCTTCTGAGAAAAGGAAACGTAAAAGCAGATACAACAGTAGAAATAAACCTTTTGAAGCAGACTGATGACTGCAACAGATATCCCTGTGTAAAGGAAGGTGTTCAGTTTCTAGTTTTTTTAAACTGTGAGGTGCCCTCAGGTGATTGGAGAGATCATTGCACAAATAAGGAGCAGTTAGTAAGAGATCAACCTTGTCCTGAGCTTTTAGGAGGAGCAGGTTTCTGCTTGATCTTGGGACGCAAACAGGAATTTATGGGGTAATATTTTCTTTGAGAGTAGTAACAATAATGATAATGTTCATTTATACAGCACTTTTCTAAAACAATGTTACAAAGTGTTTCACAAAGAAATAAAACCAGACAAGGCAAATATAAGACTAAATAAGTAACAGTAAAAATAAAAACAGTATGAATAAATAAAAACAAATATCAAATGTGTAAAAGCTTTCACAAAAAGAAAAGTTTTAAGATGAGAATTAAAAGAAGCTAGAGACTTGGTTAGTCTTAGTTCAACAGGAAGAGAGGTCCATAGTGTGGGGACTCTTAACAGCAAAAGCCCCATTACCCTTTGTGACGAGCCGAGACCAGGGGATAACCAGCAGGGCTCCTTCTGCAGATCTTAATGGTTGAGAGGGCATATACCAGGTCAATAAATCAGAAATGTATGTAGGAGTAAGACCGTTTAAGGCCTTAAAGGTGAGCAATAAAATTTAAAAATCAATTCGAATTATAACAGGGAGCCAGTGTAGGTGGGCAAGCACAGGAATGATATGGTCATGCCTCTTTGTCCTGGTAATGAGCCGAGCAGCAGCATTTTGTACCAACCGCAGATGGTGGAGGGAGCCCTTGCTGACACCAGCATAAAGTGCATTACAATAGTCAAGCCAAGAACAGATAAAAGCATGTACAAGTTTTTGCAGATCGGCAATTGATAAAAATGACCTAATTTTGGAGATTAGGTTGAGCTGGAGAAATTATGACTGAACAGCATGTTTGATTTGATTATCAAAACTGAGGTTAGCACTGAATATTACCCCAAGATTCCTAGCAGCCTGCTTAAGACTACCTGACAGACTACCAAGATTAGTAACAAAAGGGCTGATGGAATTTTGGGGACCGAACACAATGACCTCAGATTTATCGTCATTAAATTTAAGAAAATTTTCAGACATCCAGGATTTAATGTCAGAGAGGCAAGTTGTGAGATTTGCTAGGGTGCTAGGATCTGTGGGTTTTAATGGCATCTATAACTGAGTGTCATCAGCATAAAAATGGTAGAACACATCGTGATTTTGAATGACCTAGCCAAGGGTCAGCATGTATATAGAAAACAGAAGGGGGCCGAGAACTGAGCCTTGAGGGACACCACAACTCAACTGAGCCATCCAGGGAGTAGTTTTACCCAGAACAACAGAAAAAGTTCTGTTGGTGAGGTAAGAGCATAATAAACTATGAGCCGAACCCTTGATGCCAACCCAAGTCTCTAAGTGTGTAAGAGGATGTTGTGATTGACTGTGTCAAAGGCAGCACTTTAGTCTAAAAGAACTAAAATAGAGCAGTCACCTCTGTTTGCAGTCAGCAGTAGGCCACTAGTGGTCTTAATGAGAGCTAACTCGGTACTATGAAGTGCTCTAAAACCAGACTGGAAACTGTTAAAAACACCATTACTGTTCATAAAATAAATTAATTGAGAAGAAATTACTCTCTCCAGAACCTTAGATAAAAATACAGTTTGAATATTGGTCTGTAGTTACTTAAGGACAGGGGATCTATATTAGGTTTCTTCAACATTGGGTGAATGATGACATGCTTAAAACTGTCTGGAAAAGAACCAGAGGCCAGAGAATTATTATGAATTTGCAGAATAACAGGGCAAATAGTTGAAAATATCTCATTGAGCAGTTTAGTGGGAATGATGTCTAAGATGCAGGAGGAGGAGATCATATTGGAGACTAACACTGAAATTGTAATTGGCTGAAACTGTGTAATAGAGGCAGAATAAACATGGGTAATGGAACGAATGCAAGGGCCAGGCTGGATTTGGGACCTAATATTGTCTACCTTATTTACAAAATGAATGAGAAATTTTTCAGACAACTCAAAATCAGATTTAAAAAAAAAGAAGTGGAGGGACCATTAATAACAGAATCAATTACCCTTAAGAAAACTTCAGGAATGTGGTTATTTCTTGATATCAGTTCAGAGAAGTACACTGATCTCGCATCGTTAACTGCCTTCTGGTAAATTAACATCTAGTTTTTAAGGGTTTTATGTGCCAATTCAGACTTGTTGACCTTGCATTATCGTTCTAATTTTCTACAGGGTCTTCTAAGGGCATGAGTATGATCGTTCAGCCAGGGGAGGATATTTGATTTTTGTTTCCTAGTTTTAAATGGTGCAATTTGGTCAAGATGGATAGGCACTGATAACTGAATGACCTTAACAGTGCATCTGGACTAAGGAGGGATATAGAGGGACTAAAGGATGATGAATTAAAAGCATCACAGAATTTAACTGCAGGGCCAGTGTCGAGAATGTGAGAGATTTTTTTTTTCATGTAACCTTGCTGTTCTCTTTCTGCAGGGACCTCAAGGCAGGAGAGGACCACCTGGCCTAGAGGTAGGACAGGAAATAAAAGCAAACACCCAGTACGGCTGAGACTGGTCAAAATCTGTTCTGAGACTGGTCAAACTCTGTTCACTTAGCTGTCAAACTGGACTCTTAGTGGGTTGGGTCAGAATGTGTGTTTCTGTATGTGTGTATTTATGTCTATATATATGCATGTTGGATTGTTTGTTTGTGTGTGTGTGTGTTTTACAGGGGACAAATGGAGAGCCAGGTATTCCAGGACTTCGTGGTAACCCAGGCCCCTCGGGGCCCCAGGTCAGTGTCCGCCGCCATACTTCCACACAAATGTTAAAGGTGTCACTGTACTTACTTTAAGCGCTGACTTCTGTTGTTCCGTAATAAAAATGGCAAACAAGCAAATTCAAATAGAAGGGAGCCACAGAGAACACTTGCTGCCATCTGTCATTTTCAAATGTCCTCAGTAGATGTCAGTTTTGCTACAATTACTGCATTGTTTACTGAGGCCTGTAAATTCGAGCCAAGTGATTCAGGGAGGGTGTCAAAACGTAGTTTTCAATGCAGAAATCGGGGGAGGTGCAGGAAGCATGAGTTTTTTCTTTGTTTCCATCACTCCTGGTCACTTACACCTGCTGATACTGTTATTTTATGATTAAGGGAAAGCCAAAATATTACACCTGCCCGTTAAAGCAAAGATTTAACTTCGAAAGTAAAAAAAAATTAATATGCATATCAGGTGCATTTCCATCATCAGCTTTTAGGTCAACAATACTTTTCATCTGCACAGGGCACATGGAGCATGACTACTCCATCTAAAATACCCATCTGCACATCACAGAGGCTTCAGAACAAACTGCATTTCAGCGCCAGTAAAGTGGCATTGAAATGGGATCAATGCAACTAACAAAACAATCGTGAATTTGGAATTATCAACAATTTTCGACATGTTGAAAATGTACCTTTGACCAGTTGAGCATTATTTGGTGCTACCCAATAATATGACTTTTAATTAACATCTTACCAAGTTTATGATCAGCTTCCCTCAACTTCATGGAGCTAGTATCACAAAAATCCCAGATTTCATGGATCTTATAGAAAAAGGTAATATTTCACAGCAATGATTTAGTAACACTTTTAATCTGTAGTCTTCGTAGCCTCACCGGCAGTGTACAGCAGCTAACAGGGGAACATCCTGTGGAGATGCTGGGCTTCGTGCTGTGTCTCTGCAGCAACAGGTGTTGACATGTCCTCTCCACGTCAGCACAGTGAACATACTCATGTGGTGACATGTCCTCTCCACGTCAGCACAGTGAACATACTCATGTGGTGACATGTCCTCTCCATGTCAGCACAGTGAACATACTTATGTGTTGACATGCTCTTTCCATGTCAGCACAGTGAACATACTCATGTGGTGACATGTCCTCTCCACGTCAGCACAGTGAACATACTCATGTGGTGACATGTCCTCTCCACGTCAGCACAGTGAACATACTCATGTGGTGACATGTCCTCTCCACGTCAGCTCAGTGAACATACTCATGTGTTGACATGTCCTCTCCACGTCAGCACAGTGAACATACTCATGTGGTGACATGTCCTCTCCACGTCAGCACAGTGAACATACTCATGTGTTGACATGTCCTCTCCACGTCAGCACAGTGAACATACTCATGTGGTGACATGTCCTCTCCACGTTAGCACAGTGAACATACTCATGTGGTGACATGTCCTCTCCACGTCAGCTCAGTGAACATACTCATGTGTTGACATGTCCTCTCTACGTCAGCACAGTGAACATACTCATGTGGTGACATGTCCTCTCCACGTCAGCACAGTGAACATACTCATGTGGTGACATGTCCTCTCCACGTCGGCAGAGTGAACATACTCATGTGGTGACATGTCCTCTCCACGTCAGCACAGTAAACATACTCATGTGGTGACATGTCCTCTCCACGTCAGCACAGTGAACATACTCATGTGTTGACGTGTCCTCTCCATGTCAGTACAGTGAACATACTCATGTGGTGACGTGTCCTCTCCATGTCAGCACAGTGAACATACTCATGTGCTGACATGTCCTCTCCATGTCAGCACAGTAAACATACTCATGTGGTGACATGTCCTCTCCATGTCAGCACAGTGAACATACTCGTGCTGACTTGTCTTCTCCATGTCAACACAGTGAACATACTCATGTGTTGACATGTCCTCTCCATGTCAGCACAGTGAACATACTCATGTGGTGACATGTCCTCTCCATGTCAGCACAGTGAACATACTCATGTGGTGACATGCTGTCTCCATGTCAGCAGTTTTTTGGACTAAATGGCCAGTGTGAGGTGGATGTCCTGCTGTGTAGGTGGTTCTCACAGCCATGAAAAGCAGCCTGTTCATAATGTCATGTTACAGCAATATTCACTTTTGAGTTGTACTTCGACAACATTTCCAACATGTTTTGTTTCATGTAAACTTCTCCCTCCTCATTCTGCAGGGAGAAAGGGGTGTGAGAGGTCAGCCAGGATCAAGAGGTGTCATCGGTCTTCCTGGACCTCAGGTCAGTGCCTCTGTGAGCTACATATTCACTCTTTTTCCACCAGTCATTGTGTGACTGGTTCCAACACAGTGTGGAGGAAGATCTTCTCCAGTGCTGGAGTTCGCTTCTAAATCAGATCGCTCCCCCTTTTGAATGAAGCAACTGGTTTTCTACTCCTAAAAACAATGTTGACAAATGTAAAACAAAACGTGCTTCTCTTTAAAGAAGAGCTAACTTGAGACCATGCTTGACAAAAGGCAAACACATTTCCACACTGGTATTTTCAACAACATGTGACTGCTGAACCTGGGTGGAGGAACGCTCTTTCAACATGGGTACATGGGGACATGACATCAGAGTCAGAATCAGGTTTATTGGCCATGCAGGTTTGCACATACGTGGAATGTGACTCTGGTTTCATGTCTCTCTCAGTGTACTTAACATAGAATAACAACACTACAACACAACAATCTTCACATTTACACGCAAGGATGGACCATAAACAGGTGATATAGTCGATGGGGGGGGTGTTTGCATGACTCTGAGGAGATCTGCGATATAATGTCTTGCATTGTTGCATGTTTTTACTGCAGCTGTAGCTAGACACAGCTTGGCCCAACCAAAGCTGCGACAGTAGCTCAGAAGGTAAAGCAGGTCGTCTGGTAACTGGAGGGTCACTGGTTTGATCCTCAGCTCCTCCTGCCAAAAATGTCGAGGTGTTCCTGACCTAACCCCTAAGCACTCCAGATGAGCAGGTTGTTACCTTGCATGGTTGACACTGCCTGTGGTGTATGAGTGTGTGGGGGTAAATATGTGAGGCATTAACTGTGAAGTGCGGTGGAATAAAGTGCTATATAAATGTAGTCCATCCAGGATCTTACAAAATGATGAACTGTATTGCTTTCTTGATGGACATCCGTGGTCACAAGAGCTCATGGGCCATGCTGAAGAGCCTCATCATGAGTTGGGAGGTTTTCATGTTTAGCGTCTCAACCAGTGCATGTCAAATCCTTCCACTGCATTTGCAGTGCTGAGAGCTGGTTCTTCATGACACCGATCTGGTTTGACTCATGAGGTCTCAAACGGTTTCACAGGAACTCAGATGCCATATGAAGGTAAACGATTTCATCTGGTCTGTGAGTGAGTCTGAACACACAGCTGGCAGCTATCAAAAAGTCCTTTGTAATAAGTACAGTAATGACTGTTCTTATAATTTTTTCACATATTTTTGAATCAGTGGTATTTTTGCTTTACTGCTGGTTCTGTTCACAGTCTCTCTGTTGTTTTTGAATCTGGTCATGCAGTGTTTGTATCTCTTTCACTATTGTAATCTCTACAAGCAGACACTGGAAGTCATCCATGTTAGTGGGAGGACATCCCTTCCAGTCATCTGCAGCCAGGAATTCGGCTTTTTATATTAACTGGGAATTTTGGCTTTTTTTTCAAACCTTGATATTCAAATCATTTAAAAGTACAACTGACTGGATCATCTAACACATCCATCCCTTATCCAAACCACTCATCCTGCTCTCAGGGCCGCAGGGATGCTGGAGCCTATCCCAGCAGTCACTGGGCGGCAGGCGAGGAGACTCCCTGGACAGGCCGCCAGGCCATCACAGAGCACACACAAACACACACAAACACACACACACACACACACACACACACACACACACACACACACACACACACACACACACACACACACACACACCTAGGGACAGTTTAGTACAGCTGATTCAACTGACCTACATGTGTTTGGACTGTGGGAGGAAACCCATGCAAACACGGGGAGAACATGCAAACTCCACACTGAGGACGAGCCGGGATTATCTAACACAATGCTTTTCAAATGAAAGATGTTGGGACAAATATAAATTTCACTAGGAATTCATACTATTCTCAGAGAAAAAGTGTACTTTACTGCACTTCTAGTGTGCTGCTAGTATACTGCTTTTAAAACTAAATGTAGTGTACTTTTCTCTTACCAAGTACACTTATGAATTACCTTATGTTGGAATATGGTGTTTGTTATGGCCAATCCATGACTCGCACAGAAGTCCAATAACAAGGCACCACTTGGGTTCCGATCAGGGAGGCCATTCCTCCCAATCACACCCCTCCAGGTTTCTCCATCGTTGTCCACGTGAGCGTTGAAGTCCACCAGCAGAACTATAGAGTCCCGAGGCAGAGTCCTATCCAGGACATCACCCAGAGACTCCAAGAAGGCCAGATACTCCAAACTGCTATTCGGTGCATAAGCACACACAACAGTCAGAGCCTTCCCCCTAGCGACTTGTAGTCATATAGAGGCAACCCTCTCATTCTCCAGGGAGAACTCCAACATGGCGGTGCTTTACTGGGGCCTTATGAGTATCCTCACACTTGCCCGGTGCCTGTCATCTTGGCCAACTCTGGAAAAGTAGTGAGTCCAGCCTCTCTCCAGGAGTTTGGTACCAGAGGCCCATGCTATGTGTGGAGGTGAGCCCAGCTATATCTAGTTGATACCACTCCACCTCCCGCACCAGCTCAGGCTCCTTCCCTGCCAGGGAGGTGACATTCCACATCCCGAAGACCAGTCTGCGATGCTGGAAGTCGGCACGCCCCGGTCCCCGCCTTTGCCTGCCGCCCAGCCTGCATTGCACCCTACCCCAATGCGCATCTCTACATGTGGTGGGTCCATGGGGTGGTGGCTCCATGTTGTTTTTACGGGCTGGGCTCAGTCGGGCCCCATGGGCCAAGGCCCGGCCACCAGACGCTCGCCGGTGAGCTCCCTTCCCAGGTCTGGCTCCAGGAGGGGGCCCCAGTTTCCCTTTTCCGGATGAGGTGCTGTAACTGCTGGTGTAAATTCATTGGGTTTTTTGGGAATCGCTCTTAGTCTGGCCCCTCCCTTGGGATCACCAGGACACACAGACCCCTCCACCACATTAAATTGATGCTCCTTCGCGTCGAAAAGAGCCAGTTGAGGTGGTTCGGGCATCTGATTAGGATGCCTCCTGGGCGCCTTCCTTTGAAGGTTTACTGGGTACGGCCAACTGGGCGGAGACCCTGGGGTAGACCCAGAACTCGCTGGAGGGACTACATGTCCAATCTGGCCTGGAGATGCCTTGGTATCCCCCAGGAGGAGCTGGAGGGCGTTGCTGGGGAGACGGATGTCTGGAGTGCCCTACTTAGCTTGCTGTCACCGTGACCCGACCTCGGAGAAGCGGCTGAAGATGAATGTGTGAATGAACTTTTCTTTTATTGTTGTACTTGCAAAAGGTAAAATTGAATAGTATCGTTAAACTTAACTTGTACTTTTGGATATTTTGAGTATTTTGCAAAAGATAGTAACAACAATATAGGCTAATACTTGTAGTTCTTTTATTTTTATTTTTTTAATCTTCCCCCCTTTATCTCTGCAATTGTACTTGGCCAACTACCTCACTCTTCTGAGCTGTCTTAGTTGCTGTCCCTCTGCTGATCCGGGGAGGGCTGCAGACTACCACATGCCTCCTCCCATACACGTGGAGTCGCCAGCCGCTTCTTTTCACCTGACAGTGAGGAGTTTCACCAGGGGGATGTAGTGCATGGGAGGATCACGCTATCCCCCCTAGTTCCCCCTGCTCCCTGAACAGGCACCCCGACCGACCAGAGGAGATGCTAGTGCAGCGACCAGGACACATACTCACATCAGGCTTCCCACCTGCAGACACGGCCAATTGTATCTGTAGGGACGCCTGACCAAGCCGGAGGTAACACGGGGATTCGAACCGGTGATCCCCGTGTTGGTAGGCAACAGAATAGACCGTTAAGCCACCCGGATGTGTAACCCTTCCCTTTAACTCTTGCTGGTACCTTTCTGTCACAAATCACTCCTGAGACTCTTCTCCGCACTCCACCCTGCCTGCACTGTCTTCACCTTTCTCCTGCACTCCCCGTTACTTTGGACAGTTGACCCCAAGTATTTAAACTCACACACCTTCATCACTTCTGCTCCTTGCATCCTCACCATTCCACTGTCCTCCCTCTCATTCACACATATGTAAATCAAAATCAAATCAATTTTATTTGTATAGCCCAATATCACAAATTACAAATTTGCCTCAGTGGGCTTGACACTCTCTTCAGCTCCAGCACACTCTTGACATACTCTTCCTTCAGAATGACACCTACCCCATTTCCCCTCCCATTCGCACCATGGTAGAAGAGTTTGAACCCACCTCTGATGCTCCTGGTCTTACTCCCCTTCCACCTGGTCTCTTGCACACACAGTATACCTGCCTTTCTTCTTCCCATCAAATCAGCCAGCTCTCTCCCTCTACCAACATTCAAAGTTCCGACTCTCACCTCCACACTCCTACCCTTCCTCCTCTCCCACTGCCTCTGGACATGCCTTCCCCCTCTCCTTCTCCTTCACCCAACAGTAGCATAGTTTCCACTGGTTCTCTCCTGGCCAACAGTACATGTGGTAGTCATTGGTAACCCGGGCCTCGACTGATCCAGTATGGAAATCTGATTTATGATCCGCATGTTTGATTTAGCAAAGGTTTTATGAGGGATGCCCTTCCTGACTCAACCCTCCCCAATTATCTGGGCTTGGGACCAGCACTAAGAATGCACTGGCTTGTGCATCCTCAGTGGCTGGGTTGTCCACTACCACAATCAAAACACCAAATGAGGGAAAATCCTTAGGATGAATGGTGTCCATCCCTCCAGTAGGGATCAGAGACTTGTAGAATCTATGACAAGGAGCACTGAAGCTGTTCTGGAGGCTCGTGGTTGCGCAACACCACTTTATGTTAGTTTTTCCTTTAGTTTGTCACCCATCTGTATCTGTTCCTGCCAGTTCTGGTTGAAGTGAATGTGACTTTGTCTTGGCTGCAGGGAGCTCCTGGACTGGCAGGAAGTAAAGGATCAACTGGTCATCGTGGCAGCATAGGACAGAAGGTGTGTGATATCGTTTACTTGACTTTAGCCATGGTCCAATTCAAACGGTGCTGTCTGGTACAGCTGTCCCTGCTGTGACGATGGGTTTGTTTGTTTTTTTCTTTTAGGGACAACCAGGTGAACCAGGAATCAAGGGGGAGCCAGGGTCCAGGGGTCCAAGGGGACTGCCGGTAAAATGTGACTTACTCTGTGTGTGAGGGTGGTGTGTGTATGTGTGTCTGCTTGTGTATTTGATTGTGAGTGCATGTACATGTGTGACCATGGAGAATGCACAAGGACTTACTTCGTTTATATGTGTGTGTGTGTGTGGACATATTTTGTGTGTGCACAAAAATGTAGGTGTGTGAATCCCCGTGTTACCTCCGGCTTGGTTGGGCGTCCCTACAGGCACAATTGGCTGTGTCTGTGGGTAGGAAGCCGGATGTGGATATGTGTCTTGGGTGCTGCCCTAGCGCCTCCTCTGGTCAGCCGGGGCGCCTGTTCAGGGGGGAGGGGAACTGGGGGGATAGCGTGATCCTCCCACGTGCTATGTCCCCCTGGTGAAACTCCTCACTGTCAGGTGAAAAGAATCGGCTGGCGACTCCACATGTATGGGAGGAGGCATGTGGTAGCCCTCCCCGGATCAGCGGGGCGGGGGGGTGGGGGTGGAGCAGAGACCGGGACGGCTCGAAAGGGTGGGGTAAATAGCCGGACACAACTGGGGAGAAAAAGTAGGTGTGCTTGTGCGTGTCTTTGTGCAAGCATATGTGTGCACAAGTGTATGTACTTATCTGTATGCACACGTGTGTGTGTGTGTGTGGGGGGGGGGGGTAGAGGGTGCATATGTGTGTCTCACCCTCTGCTTGCTGGCTCACTGTTGTGTACACCAGGGTCAGGATGGCAGAGACGGCTATGGTCCCCCTGGGTCAGTGGGTGTAAAAGTAAGATGCAACACTCACACAGAACAGACACAGTAACAAACAGCCAACGTCTTCATGGCGCTAACACAAAGATGATGCGAAGTCAGAACGCCACCGTAGTCACGGCGAGGCGGCTGGTCTGGTCCCTCGCGCAGCTCGTGGTCATGCACCTCGGGCAGGATTTCACACGTTCGCTTTACCTCATTTTTCCTCTCTTCACAGGGGGAGCTTGGATTTCCTGGCTACCCGGGTGTTCCGGTGAGTTCTTTCATTTACGCTGGTAGAAATGGCAGGTCCATCTAGGGTACACAGTGCCAGAAGCTGCACTGGATATTGTTCAGAATATCACAACTCTGATACCTAGCATCAGCCGGCACAGGGTCCTGGAGAATCTGGATTGTGACTTCTTCCACTGCAGACAGAAGTCACTCAGACGATGATGACACATGTCTGTCAGTAAACATGGTGTCCAGACACCCTGATTCACCTTCTGTGACTTCCTTACCTGGCGTACTGAGCATGCGTCAAGACATGGCTCTCATTAAGACCAGGTCATTAACTCCAATGCATTAACACCAATTCATTAACACCAGGTCATTAACACCAGGTCATTAACACCCAGTCATTAACACCAAGTCATTAACACCAGGTCATTAACACCCAGTCATTAACACCAAGTAAAAAAGGTTATTGTGTTGTGAATGTCTAGAACACAGTGTGAAACACACGTACATTTACTGTATCTAGTACACAAATATACTGTATCTAGTACATAAACGTACTATATCTAGTACATGAATGTACTGTATCTAGTACACAAACGTACTGTATCTAGTACACAAATATACTGTATCTAGTACATAAACGTACTGTATCTAGTACACAAACGTACTGCATCTAGTACATGAATGTAGTGTATCTAGTACACAAATGTACTGTATCTAGTACACAAATATACTGTATCTAGTACATAAACGTACTATATCTAGTACATGAATGTACTGTATCTAGTACACAAATGTACTGTATCTAGTACAGTAATGTACTGTATCAGTACACAAATATACTGTCTCTAGTACATAAACGTACTGCATCTAGTACATGAATGTACTGTATCTAGTACACAAATGTACTGTATCTAGTACGTGAATGTACTGTATCTAGTGCTGAGTCAGCCCCAGTGCATGCTGGTCAAAGCCCGGCCTGCCCGCCACATACAGACGTATCCAAAGAAGTTGAATCAAGTGCAACTGGACTTGGTATATATCCGTGAAGACGTTTCGCCTCTCATCCAAGAGGCTTCTTCAGTTCGTGCCTTTCTGACCAGACCAAGCTAGTCTCTAGCTAGTGACTAGCTAGAGACCGAGAGTGGGGTAATTGGCTGGATACAATTGGGAGACAAAGGGGGAAAAAATCCTCCCAAAATTTTTTTTTTAAATTAAAAAAAATGAGGGCAGCCTAAACAGAACTTAATGGCAAACAGAAGGAGCCACAAAACAAAAACAAAACAAAAAAACCACAAGGAGTGTGAGGAGAAAAACCTTTAAGCCATGGACTCGACAAGCTGTGGTTTCTATCAAGGTGATGACAAACTTGAACTGTGTACCAGATGAGCTTGGCAAAGTTCCTGATCTAAGTGACTTTTAGTCACGTCTTGATGCTGCTCCATACTCCAGGTAAGGAAGTCACAGAAAGTTGAATCAGTTCATCTGGACACCACGTTTATTGACCGGTGGCGAACCTGGACTCTGGGCCTTCAGCAAGACCACATGTGGCAATAGAAAAATCTAACAGCAATAAAGATAACAGCCAGAGCCCTGTCACATGGAGGTTCAGCATATTACAGGTTTCTTTGCCCTAACTGGCTTCACAACACACAAAGGTGATTCCAGAAAACCTTATAATCCAGTTTCTATTGTACCCCTCTGGGCAATCGTTCACAAACACACAAAATAATTAACAGATATTAGAACAGCAGACGTCAGCAAAAGTTGCATGGTTTCCAGAATAAAAACAGAAAACCAGCCGATTGTTGAAAAAAGCTGTGTACTCACCAAACGAAGATCACTTGAAAACAAAGTCCATCCTGCGATCCTTTTTAACAAAGTGTGCAGTTGCTGGGTCGTACAGTTTGTCCTCTGACATCAACTCCATAAGAAGTTCTGTCTCAACTGAGAGTAAAGCCCAGGCTGACAGACGAGCCTGTCAGCGCTGCTTCCTGTGTACCTTTTTATCCTTCTCAGTGCTGAGAATGTTCTCTCCATGGAAGCTGTGGACACGGGGATGGTGAAGACCAGGCAAGTGAGAAGGTGGAGTTGGGGCATACTTTCGGTCAGTCCTTTTTGCTGGAGAAAGTGGAGGAGATCAGAAGGGCTCTGTCCTTCCAAGTCAGACATATTGTACGTTACACATACCTCGGTCTGCAGACAGGATGTGTCGAAGTGACTCCATAACTTTCCTCCAGACTGCAGAGAGCCGTGTTGGGGAAGCTCTGCCTATGTGCAGTAAACTGCTGTGGGTCTAGTAGTGCAAGAAACAAGAGTCTCTCATGGTCTTTGAGCCTGTCTCTGTGTGTGCAGGTTGTCCATTATCCCACGTTGTAGTTGTGGGTAATGAGTGCGCATGTCATACTGCGCTCCAGCCTGCCATCTTCTGGGTACCCCAGTCTCACCAACTGTTTCCTCATAGACGGCATGGAAGCTCACCTTCTCCCTCTCAATGGTGTCACAAAAGTCACTAATCCTCTTCAGACAAAACTGCATGTCCAACACCTAGGTCTGCAGAATGTCAAACAGAACATCCGAGTGTGCAAAGATGGAGTTGAAGGTAGCCAGAAGGAAATGGAACTCGAAGCTGGACTTAAGGTTGACATACCCATCTCCACAGCAAACGCTGTCAGCATCAAAGTCCTCGTGATGATCTACAATGTGCTCAAACACCTCTCGTAGCTCTTCTCTCCTCTTGTACACTGTGTTGACCAAGCGAGACGAATACATCCACCGTGTTGGGGCAACTCTTGGTAGTCGGCGCTGGCATATGTCATCCAATAATTTTGTGTGTTTAGGTGATCTTGAGAAAAACGCTGCCAGGCCACTGAGATGGGTAAAACATATTTTGTATGCCCTGATCTTCGCAGCACCTTGAGACATGACCAAATTCAGTGTGTGCGCATAGCAGTAAACGAACCATGCCTGTGGGATTGCCTCCTTTACCCTGTCCTGAACTCCATGTAGACCAGAGGCCATCACCGCAGCTCCATCATAACACTGAGCAACTACTTTTGAAGTGCACCCGACCTCGTTAAGGCAAGAATGTGAGCTGCAACAGCCTCCGCCCACTTGTCCGCAGTGACATCCTCGAATCTGAAAAATCTCTCCTTCAGGCCACTGTCAGTGACATAACACAAGTGACATCTGTGCTGAGTTACTCACGTCGGTTGTCTCATCAACCATGACTGCCACAAATGGTGTGTTCCTCACCTCATCTTTCACTGCATCCCATAACACCTCGGCAGTGGCACTGATCAGGTCATTCTGGATTTTGCTTGACGTACCAGCAAACACCTTAGATGTTGCCAGGTGGCCTCTCGGCTCACTGTCATATTCAGCTAAGTAGTCCAGCAACTCCAAATAATCCCCCTTGTTCGCCGATTTTCTGCTCTCGTTATGTCCTCTAAACGATGCTTCCTGCTTCCCCAAAAACCCCACAGTGTGGATGAGCTGTTTCAGAATCTGCCTGTTCTGTCTCACCTATGGGCAGAGATATGTGTCACTACAAACTGGATTTGAATCATTTGTATTTTGAATTGCTCAACTTGAATAACTGCATTGAAAAAATGAATTTGAATCACATAGTTTGAATTTGTATTGTTTAACTTGAATAAGTGCATTGAAAAACGGACTCTGAACAGGACCATTTGAAATTTAATTTATTAGTTTGGAACTGAGCTCCGATTAATTTGCTCTGAAACTATTGACCCTCGCTGGAACACAGTTGACTTTTCACTGAGGATGAGGATCGAGGCTGACTGCACTCATGTTGTCACCATTGTTTTTCAAGGTGCGAGTGATTTTTTTTTCCAAAGGTAGCACCAGTGTGACTACACAACCAATATTGTTGTTTTATGTCGCTGTGTTATATTGTTGTGTTACTATGTCGTTGTGCTATGTCGTTGTGTTATATTGCGTTTGTACAGTTTTGGTTTTGATCTGGATCGAGGTCTGATACGCTGTTTTTAGACCAACACAGTGCATGAGGTTTCTGTCGCTGACCCGCTCTGTGTGTGTGTGTGTGTGTGTGTGTGTGTGTGTGTGTGTGTGTGTGTGTGTGTGTGTGTGTGTGTGTGTGTGTGTGTGTGTGTGTGTGCGCGCGCGCTGTTTTGAGTTGGAGTCTGATTCTGTCGTACTTTTGTATAGCTCAGTGTGTGTATTAGCCACTCTCAACACGTGCAACTGTGTTTGGTCGTGTGTGCGTATTCTGGAGTATCCACGGTTCCGTAGCACCCCAATTAATAGTTAAGCTCCGACCGAGCACCCCCAATAAAACTTGCTGGCACCACCAGTGCACAACACAAATAAAAAAATACATGTTTGTGGATAGTGAGATATTTGTGGATAATGGCACATGTGTTTAGATTGTCTTCAGTGGGTTACAACTATTAAAATCCAATAAAAACTTCCACAGGCTTGTAACAAGAACTCGTATCAAGAACTCGTAACAAGAACTTGTATCAAGAACGTGTAACAAGAACTCGTATCAAGAACTCGTAACAAGAACTCGTATCAAGAACTCGTAACAAGAACGCGTATCAAGAACTCGTAACAAGAACTCGTATCAAGAACTCGTATCAAGAACTCGTAACAAGAACTCGTATGAAGAACTCGTAACAAGAACTCTGATAAACTGGTGATGGACCCAAGCAGTGTCACACAGCTATTTGAAAGATGTGCACTAATAAGGCTACAGGGCCTAATGCTATCTAAGCCTGTCTTCTAGAACAGCGGTCGGGAACCTATGGCTCGCGAGCCATATATGGCTCTTCCGGTGACGGCATATGGCTCCCAGACAATTTTGAGTTGAAAATTATTTTTTTTCAAAAAAATCAGTTTGGAACTGGTTTTAAAATACTTGTGATATTTCTTAATAATACTGTGTCATTTTAAAGTAAACAGAAATTAGTTTTGAAGATAAATTTCACGGGTCACGGGTCACCCGTGGGTCGGGTCGGGAACCAATGGCTCGCGAGCATGTCCGGGTCATTGTAAAGGTGAAGAAATCAATTTTATCAGATAGCCAACTAGTTTATCCGCTTCAACCCTTGTAACGGAAAAGATGGCGAAAAGAAAAAAAGACGATGATTACCGTGCATTCCAGGCTGCGTGGACAGAGGAATTTGCATTTGTGGAGAGAGCAGGATCTGCGGTATGTCTAATATGCAATGATAAAATTGCATCGATGAAACGGTCAAATATAAAGCGGCACTTCGATACGCACCATGCTTCATTTGCATCGAAATCTCCAGCGGGGGACAGACAGCAGGAAAAGGGCATGCGAGGAGCTACAGCGGAGAGTGCAGACGAGTCAGCAGCAACTACGTGTGTGGACCAAGCAAGGGGACGGGAATTCCGCTAGCTTTGCGGGGGCTTTGGCAATAGTAAGGAATGGAAAGTCATTCACAGATGGCGAGTATGCCAAAACATTCATGCTTGATGTGGCCAATGAACTGTTTGATGACTTCCCAAATAAAGACAAGATAATCAAACGAATAAAAGACATGCCCCTGTCAGCAAGAACTGTGCACGATCGTAGCATCATGATGGCAAATCAAGTCGAGGAAACACAAATGAAGGACATAAACGCCGGGACATACTTTTCTCTCGCGTTAGATGAGTCAACAGACGTTAGCCATCTATCTCGGTGCAGTATCATTGCCAGGTATGCTGCAGGTGACACACTGCGTGAGGAAAGCTTGGCTGTTTTGCCAATGAAAGGGACAACAAGAGGAGAGGATTTATTCATGTCTTTCATGGAGTTTGCTAAAGAAAAAAAACTACCGATGGATAAACTTATTTCTGTCTGTACTGATGGTGCACCCTGTATGTTGGGGAAGAACAAAGGATTTGTAGCGCTTCTCCGTGAACATGAAAAGAGAGCCATCCTAAGTTTTCATGGCATCCTGCACCAGGAGGCGCTTTGCGCTCAGACGTGTGGCCAGGAGCTTGGTGAGGTGATGTCTCTGGTCATTCGAGTGGTCAACTTTATTGTTGCCCGAGCTTTAAATGATCGCCAGTTTAAAGCTCTGTTAGAAGAAGTTGGGAATCATTATCCCGGTCTGCTTTTACACAGCAACGTGCGTTGGTTGTCAAGGGGGAAGGTGCTCAGCCGTTTTGCAGCTTGCCTGAGTGAAATCCGGACTTTTCTTGAAATGAAAGGCGTCAAGCATCCTGAGCTAGACAACACTGACTGGCTCCTGCAGTTTCACTATCTCGTGGACATAACTGGCCATCTGAACCAGCTCAATGTGAAAATGCAAGGTATTGGAAATACAATCTCATCCCTTCAACAAGCAGTGTTTGCATTTGGAAGCAAGCTGGAAGTCTTTCTCAGGGACATTGAAACAGGTCGTCTTCTGCACTTTGAAAGACTGCAACAATTTAGAGATGCATGCTTAGCAAGTGACTCCACTCAACATCTGGATCTCCAGCAGCTAGCTGGCTTTACGTTCAATCTCCTGCAGTCATTCAAAGCACGTTTTGGAGAATTTCGTGCGCGCACTGGTCTTTTCAAGTTCATCACTCATCCACATGAGTGTGCAGTGGACAAAATCGACCTGACATGCATCCCCGGGGTCTCTATCGGAGACTTTGAGCTGGAAGTTGCTGACCTGAAGGCATCAGACATGTGGATGAGTAAGTTCAAGTCACTTAATGGAGAGTTGGAAAGTCTTGCGCGACAGCGAGCAGAGCTGGCGAGGGAACACAAGTGGACAGAAATTAAAAATCTTCAACCTGAAGACCAGCTGATTCTTAAAACTTGGAACGAGCTTCCTGTGACATACCACACAATGCAGCGTGTGAGTATTGCCGTATTGACCATGTTTGGCTCTACATATGCATGTGAACAGTCTTTCTCGCATATGAGGAACATTAAGACCAACCTACGCTCACGTTTAACTGATGGAAGCCTCAACGCCTGCATGAAGCTCAACCTCACCACGTATGAACCAGACTACAAGGCCATCAGCAAAACCATGCAGCACCAGAAGTTGCATTAAAAGTAAGACATATTTAATTTATTATACGTTAAAAATACTATATGGCTCTCAATGAAATATATTTAGAAATATTTGGCTTTTATGGCTCTCCCAGTCAAAAAGGTTCCCGACCCCTGTTCTAGAAGATCATTTGTCCCTTTTTTTTTCTTCTTTTTTTTTTATGATCAGTAGTTCTTATGTTCCTTTAACACAAATACAGGCCATGACATCACACATGGATTCCAAAAATGGAAGAAACAAAGAGATAGACACATTTGGATTAAGGGTGATCATAAGATGAGTCTTAACAGTATACAAGACAATAGGAACAGCAGAGAGAAAATAAAACAAATAAAAACATAGTTGGCAGAGAGAGAGTAGTCTATAAATAGATGTTAAGATATAGATTAGTTGTCACAGATTACACGGGGCCTCTAATGAAGGAAATATAGTGCGTCCACTTGGCCTCATATTTCTCCACCTGGTTGATGAGTCTAAAGGAGAGTCGCTCGTGTGCTGCCACAATTCCCAGATGGCAGAACCCTACATTGGTGTGAGGTAGGGTGGCTGACCTCCACTCTGTTACCATGAGCTTTATACCCAACATCAGGGCTGTCTGGACCCACTCTGCCAGTGCTCGTGGAAGGGCTTTTAAAGGAGTAGGGTCTCCCAGAACAAAGAGGCTTGGAGAAAATGGGATGTCTGTTGTTAGTATGAGTTTGATATTCTCATATATAGCTGTCCAGAATTCTTGTGCACCACGGCAAGACCACAGCATGTGGATAAGCGTACCCAGGCCCTCCCCACACCTCCAGCAGTCAGGGCTGTCTCTTAGTTTCACCCTGTATAACCTTGAGGGGGTCCAGTATACCCTGTTAATTATTTTGAACTGTACTAATCTTGTCCTGAGTTCCCGTGATGTTTTCTTATAATTCCTTAAAATGTTTTCCCACTCCTGACTGGTAAAGGTAAGATTAAGATCGATCTCCCAAATTAACTTTAAATTGGATCCCAAACCATCAGAGTGTTTAGTCAACAACAAGTAATATTTTGAAGCTTCATGGCCTGTGCCAAACACCTTAACTATATCCGACAGTACATTTGAACTAGGTGGGGTTGTGGAGATAGACCCAAAAGTTTGAGACAGGAGGTGTCTTAGTTTAAGATATCTCCAGAACTGCTGTTGGGGGAGGCCATACTGTTGCACAAGCGCCATGAATGATTTCATCGTACCACCTTCATCACATACATCTCCTATAACCAATATTCCTTTTCCCGCCCACTGTGTCCAAATAAATGTTTTTTTGTCAATCTTCAACTTGGGATTCAACCAGATACTGGCTGCTAAATTGAGGTGGGGATTGAATTTGAGTCTAATTGAGATTTGTTTCCAAATCCATTGAGTGTTGACAACTATCGGATGGGTCATAGCTTCTGTAGGCAGTGCAGCGGTTATAAGATGGAGCATCTCCTTGCATTGCTTGAATTGTCTGCGTTTAACATTCACCGCCTTTGCATAGTCAGGGAAGATCATGATGCGATGCCCTCTCCATTCCAGTTTACCCTTGTTTCGGCTTGTTTGCATGATCTGGTCACGGTCCTGAAAGCGCAGGAACCTAGCCACAATGGCCCTCGGTGGTTGGTCATCTGTTCTCCGTGGGGCTAGTGCGCGATGGGCTCTGTCTAGTTCCAAACCGTTGGGAAAGTCCAGACCCAAGATATCCGGGATCACCTCGGTTAGAAATGAGAGCGCCCCTTTATCCTCACAGGACTCGGGAAAGCCTACGAACACAAGGTTGTTGCGGCGGCCTCGGGAATCTAGATCATCCACCATAGTCCATAATCACCCCGGACCAAGAAACCATGTCCCATAGTGAACGAATTTAGACTCATCCATAGTAATGAAGTCATTGGAGAGAATCATGGTAGGATACTTACACACAGATGTCCAACCATCCTGAGACCCCTACCAGTTCTCCTACAAGGGGGAGGGACACAGACAATGCCTTTACCCCTACCAGTTCTCCTACAAGGGGGGGGGGGGGGACACAGACAATTCCTTTACCCCTACCAGTTCTCCTACAAGGGGAAGGGACACAGACAACACCTTTACCCCTACCAGTTCTCCTACAAGGGGGGGGGGCACAGACAATGCCTTTACCCCTACCAGTTCTCCTACAAGGGGGAGGGACACAGACAATGCCTTTACCCCTAAGGGGGAGGGGGGGGACACAGACAATGCCTTTACCCCTACTCGTTCTCCTACAAGGGGGGGGACACAGACAATGCCTTTACCCCTACCCGTTCTCCTACAAGGGGGAGGGGACACAGACAATGCCTTTACCCCTACCCGTTCTCCTACAAGGGGGAGGGGACACAGACAATGCCTTTACCCCTACCAGTTCTCCTACAAGGGGGGGGGGGACAGACAATACCTTTACCCCTACCTGTTCTCCTACAAGGGGGAGGGACACAGACAATGCCTTTACCCCTACCCGTTCTTCTACAAGGGGGGGGGCACAGACAATGCCTTTACCCCTACCCGTTCTCCTACAAGGGGGGGGACACAGACAATGCCTTTACCCCTACCCGTTCTCCTACAAGGGGGGGGGGCACAGACAATGCCTTTACCCCTACCTTTTCTCCTACAAGGGAGGGGGGGGACACAGACAATGCCTTTACCCCTACCTGTTCTCCTACAAGGGAGGGGGGGCACAGACAATGCCTTTACCCCTACCTGTTCTCCTACAAGGGAGGGGGGGGACACAGACAATGCCTTTACCCCTACCAGTTCTCCTACAAGGGGGGGGGGCACAGACAATGCCTTTACCCCTACCAGTGCACACAATCTGCTTTTAAACATCAAAAGCGCTCAAAAGATGATCATTAATCCTAAATCTATCGGGGACCACACACCCATTGGTGGTGACTCCATTATACAGGTGAGCACAAACAAGTACCTGGGGGTCCGCATGGATGCACAACTGAGTTGGTGTACCCAGGTCGACTCTGTGTGTGCATGCATCCAGAGCCCTAGAAAGAGAGAGTTGCGTCAGTGAGGGGTCGGAAGGCGAGAGGGTCACGTGGTTCATGTAGCCGCCGAATAGTTCCAAACGAAGCTTGACGGGTCATTTAAATTAACTGCTTAGCCGCGATTTCTGCTAACTACTAACCAATATTTTCAGATTTTTACATTTATATATAGATATATTCCAACGTGACACATATTCTATGCGCATGTGTAGGAACACTAAAACTAATATTTTGTTTGAAATTGACGAGCTATCACGCTTTAAATTACATCGTTAATTTGATTCAAACGTGCTTGTAAAATGGTCCTCATTAAAATGTCAACTGTAGCTTCTTACCTGTAAATTAACCTTTGATTAATGCGAGAAACACACCTTTGTGGCGGCCACTAGGGCCTATGCCTCTCACCCAGCAGGACTGTGAGCTGGGGGCGTGGTTTACGTTCCCGGGCTTGCTGGTGCAGGGTTGTTCCTGCTGTAGTTTTTGGTGTTGAGGAATAAACATCAAACTCGCCTTCGTCTCCTGTGTTTTTCCTCATCCTGCCACATTGGTGACCCCGAATTGAACGTGTTTGGAGCAGAAGAAGAGTGTGAACCCACTTCGGCCACGCCGCCCCAACTCTCACAGCCGGCCGCTCTCGCCGCGGCTGTGAAGCTCCCAGAGTTCTGGCAGAGCGACCCGGCCTCGTGGTTCCAGCATGTCGAGGCGCTGTTCCACCTGCGTGGAATCTCCGCGGACGACTCCAGATACTATCTGGTCGTCGCTGCGCTGGACCAGCAGTCCACACGCCGGGCCATGCAGCTGTTGCGCCCCCCCCCCTCCGCAACACGGTAAATACGTCGCCCTCAAACATCTTCTGATCCGGAGGTACAGCCTATCTGCCGCAGAGAGGGCAGATAGAATCCTTTCCCTATCCGGTTTGGGCGACGGGACGGCTGTGGATCTCATGGACAATATGCTGTCGCTGCCAGGCTCGGACGAAGGCGGGTTCCTTTTCCCGCACGTTTTCCTGCGCCAGCTCCCGTCTCCTGTGCACGCGGCTTTGGCTAACTCCCCGTGTCTGGCCGCTGGTGACTGCCGAGGTTTGGCTGAGGAGGCCGATCGGGTCCTGCTGGCTACCAGACGGTTCTCTGTGCAGAGTGTGGCATCGGAGCCTCTGCAGCCGACGTCGGAGGACGCGGACCCGGCAGTGGTGGCTGGAGTGACTGCCCGGAGACGGCGCGGGAGAGGCCTCTGTTTCTTCCACCAGTGGTTCGGCGGCAAGGCGAGGCGCTGCGTCCCTCCGTGCACGTTTGAGGCGGCGGGAAACTCCAGGGCAGCGCTCAGTAGCAGCTGTGGGCGCTGGCGGACGTAGTGAGCTGCTCTTCATTAAGGACACGATGTCAGGAAGACGGTTTCTGGTGGACTCAGGCTCGCAAAAGAGCCTACTCCCTCCTGCTAAGACAGACAGGTCGGCCGAAGGCGGCGGCCCACAGTTAAGTGCAGCTAACGGTTCGTCCATTGCGACGTTTGGCACAAGGTTGGTGACTGTTTGTTTCCACGGGCGCCATTTTGAGTGGGACTTTGTAGTGGCCGCCATTACTGTTCCTATTATCGGCGCGGATGTTCTGTGTGCTAATGGTCTGCTGGTTGATGTTGCAAACCGCCGTTTAATTGATGCTGTGTCTTTCGCCACTGTTCCGTGCGAGACAGGGGGAGCCGGGCCGTTAACACACGCTAACTTTAGCATTAGGGGATGTTTTTCAGCGTTTGCTGGCGGATTTTCCATCGGTGACTCCACCTGCCTTTTCCACCGCGGTTACTAAACACGGGGTAGAACATTTCATTCCCACTCTGGGACCGCCAGTTTTGGCGCGCGCGCGGCGCCTCGACGCGGTAAAATGGGCTCCAGCTAAGGAGGAGTTCGCCATCATGGAGCGTCTGGGTATAGTGAGGCGTTCCAACAGCCCGTGGGCCTCGCCGCTTCACATGGTGCCCGAGGCGGATGGGTCGTGGCGGCCTTGCGGCGATTTTCGCCGCCTGAACAACGTCACCGCCAATGACCGCTATCCCATCCCACACATACAGGACTTTTCCATACGCCTGGCAGGTACCACTATCTTCTCTAAGGTGGACCTGGTGCGCGGCTATCATCAGGTTCCCGTGCGCGCAGAGGACGTGCCCAAGACCGCAGTGATAACCCCGTTTGGGCTTTTTGAGTTCATGCCCATGCCTTTTGGCTTGAAGGGGGCAGCGCAAACCTTTCAGAGGCCGATGGACTCGGTGTTGCGTGACCTTGCTTTCGTGTTCGTTTATCTCGACGACATACTAGTGGACAGTCCGTCAGCTGAAGAGCACCTGGCGCACCTGAAACAGGTTTTCCGTCGTCTGGACGAACACGGCCTGATAGTCAACCCGGCCAAGTGTCAGTTTGGACTGCCGGTGATTGACTTCTTGGGTCACCGCATTTCGCCGCAAGGCGCGGTCCCGTTGCCTTCTAAGGTGCCAGTGGTAGCGGAATTTCCCCGCCCGGTCTCTGTTAAGGCATTGCAGGAATTCTTGGGCATGGTGAATTTCTATAACCGTTTCCTCCCTCGCGCTGCCCACCTCCTTCAGCCACTTTACGAAGCCCTGCGGCTTAAGAAGGCTAACGACCCTGTCGACTGGACTCCCGAACGGGTCCAGGCCTTTGACGGAGCTAAGTGCGCCCTGGCTAACGCTGCCCTCCTCGCCCATCCCACACCCACGGCGTCCATAGCTTTAACAACCGATGCGTCTGACATAGCCGTGGGGGCTGTGGTTGAACAGCGTGTGGCGAATGCGTGGCAGCCACTTGCATTTTTTAGCCGCAAACTGCGAGATAGCGAGCGCAAGTACAGCGTTTTTGACCGGGAGTTTCTGGCACTGCACCTTGCAACCCGTCATTTCCGCTTCCTGCTTGAGGGTCGCCCATTCACGGCTTATGTGGATCATAAACTGCTGACTTTCGCCATGTCCAAGATGACTGAGCCGTGGTCTGCTCGTCAGCAGCGCCACCTAGCGGCAATCTCCGAGTTCACAACGGACATTCAGCATGTGGCTGGGAAGTCCAACCCTGTTGCTGATTGTCTGTCGCGTGTGCTTGTGTGTCCTGTGCACCTTGGTGTGGATTTCTCCGCTATGGCTGCCGACCAGCCCGGCGACCCGGACGTCCTTGCCCTTAGGTCAACGCGTACCGGCCTCAAGCTGGAGGACGCTGTGATGCAGGAAGGCAGTCCTGCCCTCCTCTGTGATGTCTCCACCGGCCGTCCCCGCCCCGTTGTTCCAGTGGCCTGGCGCCATCGAGTTTTCGATTCGATTCACTCCCTCTCGCACCCTGGAGTTCGGGCGTCGGTGAAGTTGGTCGGTTCCAAGTTCGTCTGGCCTGGCCTCCGCAAGGACATCAAGGGGTGGGCGGCTGCATGTGTAGCGTGCCAGCGCGCTAAGGTCCACCAGCACACTAAGTCGCCCCTCGAACCGTTTCCAATCCCGGCCAGATGTTTCGACCACGCGCATGTGGACCTGGTGGGCCCTCTACCTTCTTCACAGGGTTTTACGCACCTGCTCACAATGGTGGATCGGACCACCAGGTGGCCAGAGGCTGTCCCTCTGTCCTCCACAACATCCTCAGATGTTGCACGCGCTTTTCTTTCCTCCTGGGTCGCCCGTTTCGGCGCTCCGTCAGATATCACCTCAGACAGGGGCCCCCAGTTCATGTCAGAGCTCTGGTCGGCACTTGCGCGATCCTTGGGTGTGCAGGTACACCGCACTACCGTGTACCACCCTCAGGCTAACGGCTTGTGTGAACGTTTTCACCGGTCGCTCAAGGCAGCGCTGTGCGCTGTGCTTTCGGATGGTAACTGGGTGGATCGTTTACCTTGGGTTATGCTCGGGTTGTGTTCGGCTCCTAAGGAGGACCTCGACGCTTCGCCCGCTGAGCTGGTGCTCGGTCAGCCGCTCCGCGTCCCTGGGGAATTTTGCCTGGGAGTTCTGCTCCTCGACCCCGTCCGGCCGTTTATCCTTTTTTGTCCGACAGCACTCGAGTTCCAGGCCCCGTTCACCATTGTTTTCCGCGGTCGTTCGTGCCTGCGGAGCTCATGTCGGCTTGTTTTGTTTTTGTACGGCATGATGCTCACCGCTCGCCCCTCCAACCCCCATACGATGGCCCATTTCGGGTTCTTGAGACGGGTCCTAAGGGTTTTGTGCTGGATATGGGTGGGCATAGGGAGCGTGTAACGCTTGATAGGCTTAAACCGGCGCACATGGTGGCAGGCGAAGTTGTGTTTCCGGCCCAGGTTCCCCATCGGGGTCGTCCTCCTTCCAGGACCCCGGCAGTGTCTTCACGGGTTCAGCGTTCTGCTTCTCAGCCGACTTTGGACAGTGTTTCACCTACTGTTTTGGCTGAGGGACAGCGCAGCCGTTATGGCAGGCTGCTTAAGCCTCCAGTGAGACACTAATTTTCTTTCCAGGAGTCCCTTTTGGGTGTTCGGGGGGAGGGGGGGCTATGTGGCGGACACTAGGGGCTATGCCTCTCACCCAGCAGGACTGTGAGCTGGGGGCGTGGTTTACGTTCCCGGGCTTGCTGGTGCAGGGTTGTTCCTGCTGTAGTTTGGTTTTGGAGCTGAGGAATAAACAGCAAACTCGCCTTCATCTCCTGTGTTTTTTCCTCATCCTGCCACACCTTCGCCATAGAAATCCTATTGCCCCGGGTCGCACTGTTTGGAACTATCCGGGGCTCCCATGAGCCGCCATTGCTGTTAAATAATTGGCCCATTGACGTCTACGGAGTTGACGTAACTCTCTCTTTCTAGGGCTCTGCATGCTTTTTTATATATATATATTTTTATTGAACATTGTTCATATTCATGTACAGATTCTTGAAGAAAGTTTATTATAAAACAAACATGGCATAGGGCTCTGCATGCATCCAACACTGCCTCAACTTCCTCTGTAGATTCGGGTTCTATACGCCCATTTCACGCCATGGCCATCTTGGATTTTAAAAAAACCAAGTGGTGGGAATTTAGCCACGCCCCCTTCTTACTCAATCGCAAATCAATGCAGCCGGGGCCAGCAGCAAACATGGTTTGGACTATCAACCTCGAGCACCTACCGTCATTTACCACAATATGAAAACTAAGCTGGATCTTTTCTTTTCCGAGTACTTTCTGCCTCCTGTGCCAGTGAGGAGAGACACACACACAGGGCAGTATTCAAAGAAGCTGTTTAATCACAATAAAATAAAAAATAAGATACATTTATTTTTATACTGTACATTCAATATTTATACATTAGATTGTCTCATCTACAATATTTTCATTCTTTGTCCTTTAACTTTAACAAAACTGTTGGTTCATTTTAAACTAAAATATATTCGGTCAACTGTCATTCTGTTGTAGCAATAAACTGGAACTCGCTACCAACTCAAATCATCAATTGTTTACTAAACTGAGATAGTGATTGCTCATCTCAAGGTGTGGGCTAAAAATGGGACTGTACTGAAATGAAGTTACATATGTTTCAATCTATCTAAGGTTTGTGTGCACTATTTGCTTGTCAGCTGAATTTAACAAAGGTTTAAAACAGTGGTCCCTGAAAATTTGTTAGGAGAGCACACACAGTCCACAGCTGTTAGTGAAAGGGGTATGAGTCCATCAAAAATGTGGTACTCCTTTATGCGTCTTATTGACCGTTCGACGTGTATTCTCAAGCCAGCAATACTCTGTGTGCCTGTGAGCTCATCACAGCTAAACTGTCCACTTGGGCCTAAAAATGCAGGGATGACAAGTTTTACATCTATCTCATCGAGCAGGTCTTTGATAAGGAAGCCCTTAGCGGCCATGACCTCATCACCTGACTCTAAGAGGTCCAGAACACCTGACCTCTTAGTTATCTCCTTATGAGAAATACATCCTGTGTATAGATTACTTACCAGGCTAACTGACCCTGAGGGAGTGATCCCAATTAGGGATTTCAGTGTAGTGTTACTTTTATAATGGGAGTATGTCATGGTGTTCAAATCTTCGAACTAGCTGTCTCGATGCGGATCTCTGTGCAGTCTAGTATCACTCTTGTGTTTGGGTAGAATTCCCTGAATACTGGTGGCATTAGCTCGTCTACTGCTGCTCTACCAGGCCATATTGGGAGGGTCCCTAACATAAAGAGCAAATAGTTGGCCCACGTCGTACAGTTCCTGCTGACTGTGGCCAGCGACACATTGAATCGTACAGATAAATCCAGAGCAAAAAAGCCCTGCCTCACACGGCACAAGAACAGGAAAAACTGATCAATCAGCGATAAACGCTCTGCATGGAAGCCAGACACAGAAATGTGTTCTAGGTTATGGCTGTTCCTTTGCATTTGAGTCCATCGCACCATGGACTCTGCAGTAGGCTGTAAAGCTAGGAAGAGTTCTTTGAGGGTGTGGTAATCCTTAAAACCAGTGTAAAACCTGATCAGATTGGGCGCACACTGGAAGCGTTCTAGACCAAAACGCTCACTTTTCAGCTTTTTATTTTCGTCCTCCAGGAAAGCGATGCGTTTCTTTACTGCGTCAAGCTGGTCTTCCACAGAAAGGGGCTTCACATCGTAGTCATGATCATGTAGAATCGCCCAAACCTCACTGGACACATGAGGATATGTCATACATGTGGGAAGCAATATAAATCCACACATTTTCCTGTTATCAAGATGATGTGTCAGAACAGAGCTATCCACTATTGAAAGATAAGTGAATATATATATACATATTATACAATGCAGTAATCTACATGTTTGAAAAATTGTATTGACAGTAACAACTCACCTATCTCCCTCATGTTCCTCTTCATGTTCCTCTTCATCTTCTCCCTTCTAATGTTTTGGTCACAGTGAAACCAGTCACCCCAATATTATTTAACTGGCTGTACATGGTGCAACCTCTGCAGCTCAATGCATACAGTAGGCCTACATGTACATAATGTCTGTTGCAATAATAGCAGGAGGAGTAAACATTTAGCCATATGGCATCTTAATGTGTCAGTTGAATTTAGGATGGTACACAGCAGTACATATTGCTTCCAGCAGTGTTTTCAATGAAGTAAGAAGGGGGCGTGGCTAAGTTCCCACCGCTTGGGTTTTTTTAAATCCAAGATGGCCACGGGGTGAAATGGGCGTATGGGGTGAGCAGCACATCATGCTCTTGTTCTACGGATCCAGCATCGAGTCTGTGCTTTGCTGCATCCCCACCTGACTTGGCAGGATGTCAGAGTGGTGAAAAGCCCTGGTCCAATGCCTGGTCAAGCTGACAGGAAAAATCACGGGTGTGCCACCTTCCTCCCCTCCCCAGGAGATTTTTTAGGAGACCATCATTAGGCAGGCCCTCAAAATCACATCCGACCCCTGTCATGTCTCAAATCCTGAGTACCAACTCAAGCTCTTCAGTAGGGGCTATAGGCTACCCAAATGCAGACTGAATAGGTGTAAACCGTCATTTGTCCCTCTGTCAATCAAACTGATAAGTGACATTTCTTCTGGGTGGCAATAATGCAAATTTGTAAAGCTAACCAAATGCCTCAGAGGCTCTCGTGCTGTAAAAAAACCATTCAATGAGTTACTGTTTGTTCCGTCATGTTTAGTTTGACTTCTCTTCTTCCTGTGCTCAGGGTGAAAGTGGCTTCCAAGGGTCCGAAGGAGGACCTGGCCCCAAAGGCAACAGAGGCAGAGGGGTAGGTGACTTGCCTGTGTGTGGGTATGTGTGTGTATAGTCAAGTCAGTTTTATTTGTATAGCCCAATATCACAAATTACAAATGTGCCTCAGGGGGCTTTGCAGCAACACAACATCCTGTCCTTACACCCTCTCATCAGATAAGGAACAACTCCCTACAAAAAACCCTTTAGGCGATCACCCGTTCCAATCTCCGTGTTACCGCAAGCTTGTTCAGGCGTCCCAACAGACACAATTGGCCGTGTCTGCGGGTGGGAAGCCAGATGTTGGTATGTGTCCTGATCCAGCGCCGTGTATAGAGAGAGTCTGGCCAACTGGCTACACGGGCGCCATATTGCCTACCAACTGGTAGGTAGCCCCATGCGCGTGCTATTCAGAATCACACTCACGTCATGATTTCTCAAGCTGCACTTTCAAAGACATAGGGGACAACAGAGATGGGGCAGACTTTTTTTTTCTTTTTTCTTTTCTCAGACTTTTTTGGCTGTCAGAGTAAGGTCTCCGCTATTTATTCAGACGAGTGAAAATAAAAAAAGTGAGGTTGCCCCACAAGTAATAAACAGAGAGGGTAGAGAATCCAGATAAGCAATGCAAATGGCCTGGGTTAATTAGCCAATGACTGAAGGAATTGCACTCATCCAATTCAACTGCAGTGATGTCTTATAGGATTCAAGCTTCATGCCAGATAGCCTTGTAGACCTAATGTTCTAGTTTATCACTCACACTACACACACACTGCCTCAGCTCAGGCCTGTCATCACACTCAGTCCATCCCATATGACAGTCTGGCACCGTTTACATTTCCCTGATTTCTATCAATGGTTACACATGGCTTGGATGTGCTACACAACTGATTTCCACAAATCAGTACCTTACAGACTCTCGAATTGCTCTAGGGAAGTTAGTTTACCGAAAAATCGTAAACGCTGAAATGATCTCACCAAGCACAAGTAGGAATCAGCTGAGGGGGACCAGCCCAGCCTGCGAATCTTCACGGTCCAAACTGCCCTCCTTTGTGCATCCTGTGGACATCGATGCATCATACAGCCTTGTCCCGGCCGAACGGAACAACCCCAAGCCGCACAACACACCATTTCTCCTTCAACTGCTACAAATCAGCGGGAAATGGGCCGAAAATACAGGAAACATCATTGAAACATCATGATGACAGAGCCAGACGTTGGTAGGCAACATGGTGCCCCTCAAGCACGTCACAGGCTCTCAACCAATCACAGCACATGTTGCAAAGATCAAAGGATGGCCAGACTCTCTCTATACACGGCACTGTCCTGATCGCTGTACTAGCGCCTCCTCTGTCGGTCAGAGCACCTGTTCGGGGTGAGGGGGAGCTGGGGGGAATAGTGTGATCCTCTCATGTGCTATGTCCCCCTGGCGAAACTCCTCACTGTCAGGTCAAAAGAAGCGGCTGGTGACTCCACATGTATGGGAGGAGGCATGTGGTAGTCTGCAGCCCTCCCCGGATCAGCAGAGGGGGTGGAGCAGAGACCGGGACGGCTTGGAAGAGTCGTGTAGTTGGCTGGTTACAATTAGGGGGGGGGGGGCTTTGACAGGGAGAAAAACTAGGAAGAAACCTCAGAGGAGAGATCTCTGCCAAGACGGACAACATGCAATGGATGTTGTGTTTACACAACTTACACAATACAACATTGAAAGAGGATAACAGAATTAAAATGGAATTATAGAATATATGAAAATTTTGATGAGGAGGATGGATGCCAAGCAGTGAGTGTCCAGACACCACCGGAACAGCCCAGGACTCAAGCCACGTAACCTGTATCCCCATGTAGACCAAAAAAAACCCCAAAACACATTAGCCACCCATCTGAGTGAGAGAAGGATATAACATTAAAACAGGATAACAAAATTATATGGGTTTATAAGATATATAAAAAGAAAATGTGATGAGGGGGATGCCAAGCAGTGTCCAGGTGGCGACCACCATCACCATAGAGACCTGGGAGGAGGACAGGCTACACATGCACACAAGGGAGACTCACTTCACACCATTCACACACAGAGAAGAAGAGAAGGGAGAAGACGTCATTCAGAGAGAGAGGGCAAAGACATGTGAGAGAAGAGAACAGTTTGCAATAGTCAATACTCTATAATCTATACACTATAATCTATACACTATAATCTATACTCTATAATCTATACACTATAATCTGTACTCTATAATTTCATCGGCGGAACAGTGGTTGGTAAATTCATTGAGACAGAAACCGACCTACCATGCAGTACAGGTTGTGAAGCACTCTACTTAAAGGTAGACAGTGATCTGATATTTATGAAACCAAATTTAAGCATCTCGTGGAAGCGACCAGTAGTAGGCAGAACTTTAATTGGAATTAGACACCTTGTTGACAATTTTGCCAACCAATGCTTTGGATGATACGTGGTCACACTTTTGATAACATTAGCTGTTTGGTTCTGTAGATTATTAGGTGCTTCGTTGCACATGTCACTACCACCAGTGGTAGGAATAATTATTAGATTATTGTGATTCACACATTTAGGACAGGAAAGCTTGGGAGCAATACAGCAGGGTAGGGAGACAGTCTCAATGTTATAGACCAAGCTGCCAGTCTGCTAATCTACACTATGAGAAATTCCCTGACTAATCATATTGTAACGTGCATGGATAAGAAGACACGCTGGCCGCTGGCTCGCGGGCCTGACTCTTTAGTCTAGCGGTTAGCGATGCCTCCTGCGGTGCGGGCGACATGGGTTCGCTTCCCGGCCACAGCAGTTCCTGTGGTTGCGTTGTCCCCCCGAATTCGCTACATTGGTGTCAGAAGTGGGATGGAGCGACCGTAAGGCCATCGGAAGCGTAGGCGCCCTGAGGCGTGAAGGAGCTGATATGCTTAAGCGCGGGGGACGCACTTCCCGAAGGAGGGGGGTAGTGTAACGTGCATGGATAAGAAGACACGCTGGCCGCTGGCTCGCGGGTCTGACCCTTTAGTCGAGCGGTTAGTGATGTCTCCTGCGGTGCAGGCGATACGGGTTCGCTTCCCGGCCGCGGCAGTTCCTGTGGTTGCGTTGACCCCCGAATTTGCTACAATATTAATTAAACTACTTGACTCCACGTCCACACTAGATTTAAACCTAGCAGGCTCTCTAATCTAAGTATGAGCCAGTCAGCGGTTCATTGAGGTGAGCCTACTGTACAGCTCATCATTACCCCTCACAGGTAAGGGACCAGAGACAGTTAATCGATGCTGACACATCTTTCTGGCAAACTCAAGCGTTTTGACTAGGCTGGCTTTTGTGATCGCTGATTCCTTCATCCTAGTATTATTGGTTTGGCAATATGTGTGAATGAGTTTGTGTTTGTGTTCATGTGCAAGTGTTTCAGTATCTTTATTTGTGTATCTGTGAGTGTGTCTGTGGCTCATGTAAATGTATGTATTGTATGTGTGTTATCAATAATGGTGTGATGTTCTGCCTTTCTCAGGGAAATTCTGGGAGACCAGGAGAAACAGGAACAGCTGGAGACTTAGGACCACCAGGACACAAGGTTGTATACATTCTTATGAAATTGATAGTTATATGGTTAGAAGGGTGGGCTGAGAGAGATAGATTGACATAATTGGAATATAGTGTCCACATAATGCTGATCATCATCAAGGTAGCAAGGCATGGCAGGGGTGTGGACTGGTTGGGTGCAGCGAGTAGGACAACTGTCCTCCAACAGAAAGATCTTTGCTGAGACAGACAAACCCACAACCACCTACCCTGCAGAAGTTTCCATCAAGTCCAGGCATGCTGCTCTTTGGCCTTCTTGTTGAAGGGAGGATCCATAAAATAACAAATTATTATGACAACGATAGCAATGGTGATGTCTGAATCAGAGAATCTTGAGTCGTTATAACTTAGCCCTCTCTTACCATCCACAGGGTCTCAAAGGACCTCCTGGTATCAGAGGGATGTCTGTAAGTAAACTGTGACCCGTTTCATATTCTTTTTCTGTATTATAACGTCCAGTACATTAATATTTGACATTATGTCATCCCTCAGGAATGCCAGTTAATAACCTACATCAGAGATAATTGTGGTGAGTGTCAGAGTTAATTTGCTGGCCATCAGGCACATAAGCTTGTGGGTAACCTTCAAGTTGTGTGACAAGAGGTTTGGTAGTTTAACCTGCAAGGATTCAGTATTTCATTATAATGCATCATAGTAGAGCTATAGCACTCACTGTGGATGTGCAGTGAATAGCACAATCTAGCTTTGCATGAGTAATAGCACAAGCTAGCTTAGCATGAGTAATAGCACAAGCTAGCTTTGCATGAGTAAAAGCACAAGCTAGCTTAGCATGAGTAATAGCACAAGCTAGCTTAGCATGAGTAATAGCACAAGCTAGCTTTGCATGAGTATTAGCACAAGCTAGCTTAGCATGAGTAATAGCACAAGCTAGCTTTGCATGAATAAAAGCACAAGCTAGCTTTGCATGAGTAATAGCACAAGCTAGCTTTGCATCAGTAATAGTACAAGCTGGCTTTGCATCAGTAATAGCTCTTCCAAGATGACGGTGAATCCCATTAAGCACTGCCTGGTCAAAAGCAAGTGCTTGTATTCACTCATGTCCTTTTTTAAGATTCTTTTTAACCCTGTTGAAATTCTAACCTGTGTTTTTTTCTCTCATCTAAACAGGATGCTCCCGAGGTATGTGTCTGTGTTTCCTCTGTTTCTGTCCGTACTTGTGTCTTATTTTCCATGTGATGTTGATTACAGTGCGCTGTCCCCACAATATTTTGTAAAGGAATGGAGAACGGTAGCAGGATAACACTCTCGTAGCAGTTCACAGAGGGTTGTTATGCTGCGTACCAGGACAGGAATGTGCTAAAGGGAGTCTTGATAATTCAGACCCTTGTTGACTTGCATTTATCAGCCAAACCTTTGCTCCAGATAAAATATGCACTGTAGGCACCAAGTCGTCTGGGGTGACTTACTTCACATTGCATATCAAACATGTCTTAGATGCTGTAAGAATTATGTAACGTAAGTCTTATCATCAATTATTGCATTCATTAAACAGCTAAAAAGCACTAATATAAACCCCCCAAAAGTTCAAATAATATCTTTTTTAAAACCTCTAAGGATAAAATGTTATATTGCCATCATGGCTGCTTAAGTGATAGTGCAGGGATGAATGTTGATTTTCAGATAGCACATTATTCAGATGAACAGTTACGCAGCTGAACCTGTATCACTGGCTACTTGTACATCTACGTTGATTCGCAACCAATCGGTCCTCTAGGATCAGAAGCGTCCATTTTTAAATGTGTTAATAGTGTTTTGTATGCACTGTGTGTGTCATGTATTAGCAGTCTAGTCTACACAGAGCTCTTCTGTCGATCTTCTCTCTTGTCTCTCAGGCCGAGCAGAATGCCCTGCATACCCCACTGAGCTGGTCTTTGTCCTGGACATGTCAGAGGATGTGACCCCTGCTGCATTCGAGAGGATGCGCTCCGCCCTCCTGTCTCTGCTGGAGGAGATTTCCATTGCCGAGAGCAATTGCCCGACAGGTGCGCGTGTCGCTGTGATGGGCTACAGTACCTACACCAAGTACCTTATCCGTTTCCAAGACTACCACCGCAAGAGGCAGCTGATCGAAGCGGTTCAGAACATCGCTCTGGAGCGAACAGCAAACCAGCGCTACTTCGGTGCGGCCATGCGCTACGTGGGCCAAAACGTCTTCAAGCGTGTTCGTAAGGGACTGAGGATGAGAAAGGTGGCCATCCTCTTCTCCAACGGGCCAGCCCAAGACCCCTCTGACATCATTACTGCCGTAATGGAATATCAAGCGCTTAACATCATGCCAGTGGTTGTTGCACTACGTAACACTCCAAACATTCGTCAGGCCTTTGAGGTGAGCTCAGTTTCCATTTCTGTTTTCATGCAGTTCAGTTTTTACTCATCAGCCGGACCCCGCTCAGAATAAATGTATTTTCTGTGTTTCAAAATTTCCATCTGATTCAGGAATAATTCCTCAAGAGCGGTCCCTTCAGACGTTTACAGATATGCGAGATATGATGTAACACTTGTACAGAAGCTCGATTCAGACAGCCAGCAGTACACTAACCCAGCGTTTTCCAACCCAGTCCTCAAGGAACCCCTATCCTGCAGATTTTCATTGTAACCCTGCATTGGTAGCCCTGCTTGTATTTACTCAACCAATCATCTCACAGCACTTAATTATGCAAGGTGTGCAACAGCTGACATAATTCATTGCTGATTAGTTGAATAACTACAAACAGGTACCTATTCAGGGTTGCAAAGAAAATCTGCAGGATAGGTGTTCCTTGAGGACTGGGTTGGGAAACACTGCACTAACCCATGTCCCACCTCAATGTGCTAACCTGCTGCTGACTGCATAAAAGGAAATCAGGCTATGCTTCCATGAAGCTTCGGACCATCTCACTGTAAATATTATTCACTAATGGGGCATCCGGGTAGCGTGGCGGTCTATTCCGTTGCTTACCAACACAGGGATCGGCAGTTCGAATCCTGGTGTTACCTCCGGCTTGGTCGGGCATCCCTACAGACACAATTGGCTGTGTCTGTAGGTGGGAAGCCGGATGTGGGTATGTGCCCTGGTCGCTGCACTAGCGCCTCCTCTGTTTGGTCGGGACATCTGTTCGGGGGGGAGAGGGAACTGGTGGGAATAGTGTGATCCTTCCACGCGCTACGTCCCCCTGGCGAAACTCCTCACTGTCAGGTGAAAAGAAGTGGCTGGTGACTCCACATGTATGGGAGGAGACGTGGTAGTCTGCAGCCCTCCCCGGCTCGGCATAGGAGGTGGAGCAGCGACTGCGATGGCTTGGAAGAGTGGGGTAACTGGCCAAGTACAAATGGGGAAGAAAAATCCAAAAAAAGTGATTCATTAAAACTCTTGTTCTAGCCGTGACATGATGGAGTCTGTGTATGCTGGTGTGCTGTGAAGTGGCCTGATGTTCTAGTGGTGACATGGTGGAGCCTGTGTATGCTGGCGTGCTGTGAAGTGGCCTGATGTTCTGGTCGTGACATGGTGGAGCCTGTGTATGCTGGCGTGCTGTGAAGTGGCCTGATGTTCTAGTCGTGACATGGTGGAGCCTGTGTATGCTGGCGTGCTGTGAAGTGGCCTGATGTTCTAGTCGTGACATGGTGGAGCCTGTGTATGCTGGCGTGCTGTGAAGTGGCCTGATGTTCTAGTCATGACATGGTGGAGCCTGTGTATGCTGGCATGCTATGAAGTTCTGATGTTCCATTGCCTGATGTTCCATTGAATATAGGCTCACAGCAATTTGAGAAGGCTCAATAGTGTATTTCAAGACCTTGGCACCATCCCCTTCAGACCTACACAAGAACATCTCAGCAGTGTGTACATAACGTCCCTCTGTGTTGCAGTTAACACAGTGGGAAATTGTTGAGGACATCTCACCTCTGCTTCTAAAGTTCATGGAAAAATCAATAGGTCATGTTTGATTGTTCACCCACTTAATTTGCACCATAAGGAATATGACATGATGGAACGCTAAACCCTTACCTGAAAAAATATCATAATAATAATAATAATATCAATAATGATAATAATAATAATAATAGTAAAATGAAAACTTAAGGGATATAATTCAACAACCTGGAAGTATTAAGACTAAGAGTGTCTGATTATATCTTGAGACTTAAAGAGTAGGAATGCCAAGTCAACAAGGAAGTGAAGGGATTTAAGAATTAGTACCTTTGTGCAGCTCTACCTTATACACAGCTCTGAAAATCTTCCCCAGAGCTTGTGTAACCATCCAGTCATTTTAATCCCCTCTGTGGATACCACTACATGGCTCCACCTCACTTCACTCCCATCACCTCCTCCACATTCACCTTCTCCACCCTGAACCGGACAGATGGCCAGATGGGGGTAACTCAGCACTTGCCTCCATCACTGAGGAGGAACTCCAGTCTGCTGCGTCACAGCCAGACATACATGTGTTCCACTTCATGGCTCCTTTCCTCTTACCCAGTTTAACTTTAGGCTGGGGTATAAAACATGTCAAACTTGGGATCAGAGAACTACCTGCTGTCTTGTACCCAATTCCTGTGCCGAATATGCCCCAGTGAGTCTTTCTCACTGACGAAGCTGTTAGCATCTTCCGCATTTGAACACAAACATTCAGCATGATGTTGGTGAAGTCGTAGCTTAAATTGTGATTTTTACCATTTTCATGATACATGTTTACTGAAACTGAGTGCTAACTGGATGTTGTTACGACCCCAGTCTCACCAAAGTTTGACAAGACGGTGAGAGCAGTCCTAAGGCCTTATCAGCAGTAATCATTGCCAGGCAGCAGAATAAGCAAGCGCGGGTGTTGGGTGCCATGGTAACACATTCCTGAAGCTAAACACAGACAAGGGATCTGAACTGCTCCTTTCCCAGGGAATCAGAGACTCAGGGGCAGCTTCAGTTGCACCACCCCTGACCCATGAATCATGACTTCACCATGAGGACTTGTGCACTCACCCTCCCTTTTCTGTAAAGATTTAAGGGTCTGACAAAAGAATGTAGACGTGGATAAAGTGAGGTGCAGATTATCAGTTGCATCACCATCTCAGTTGAGACGCTGAAGATTCAAATAGAACATAGATTTCAATCTTCCAGAATCCAATTCCCAAATCAAAATAAAGATTAGTACTTGAGCATGGACCCTGTCTCAAGTCTGCATTTTGAAGGTCTCTGTCTCCTTGCACAGCATAATGACTTAGACTGAGTCAGTCTGATACAGTGCAGACTCGTGATACTTGTTTCAAGACCAGTCAGGTACAAGACTTTCATTTACTTTATTTTTATTTCTGAAATAAATTTCAAACTTCCCTTGGCAGTACGGTGGTGCAGTGGTTAGCACGGTTGCTTCACAGCAAGAAGGTCCTGGGTTCGAGCCCCGGGGTAGTCCAACCTTGGGGGTCTTCCCGGGTCTTCCTCTGTGTGGAGTTTGCATAGTCACCCCGTGTCTGCGTGGGTTTCCTCTGGGGGCTCCGGTTTCCTCCCACAGTCCAAAGACATGTAGGTCAGGTGGATCAGCCGTACTAAACTGTCCCTAGGTGGGAATGTTTGTGTGTGTGTGGGGGGGGGGGGGCTGTGATGGTCTGGCGGTCTGTCCAGGGTGTCTCCCCACCTGCCACCCGATGACTGCTGGGATAGACTCCAGCATCCCCGCGACCCTGAGAGCAGGATAAGCGGTTCAGGTAATGGATGGATGGATGGACTTCCCTTGAGGAGCTCATTAAATGACACTCTAATCTGATGTTTCATTCATTATCATTATCATCATCATCATTGTTATTATTATAATATATATATATATATATATATATATATATATATATATATATATATATATATATATATATATATATATATATATATATATATATAATAATGATAATCAATGTCTGTGAAACATTGGAAAATTGGAATCTGAAACATTCCTTCCGTGGTGGAGATTTAAAAAAAAAGCCTAAATGAATATGACAGTGTAGTGCAATTGTGACTTTACTACGATGGTAGACTGCTACGGTTGCAGTCCATCCAGCCATCCATTATCTGAACCACTTATCCTGCTCTCAGGGTGGCGGGGATGCTGGAGTCTATCCCAGCAGTCAGTGGGCGGCAGATGGGGAGACACCCTGGACAGGCTGCCAGGCCATTGCAGTCATGGTGTTTAATTGGACTTGCACTGTTCTGGTGTCAGTCTTTGCGCATGTTTTGGCCCCACTGGTCTTGAGCTGGACTTGCCACCTTGGACTTTGTCTTAGACCTTAGTCTTGGACTCAATAAGCTTTGGTCTCAGTTCTCGGAATTGATCTGGTTTCGGCCCCCGATAGTCTTGGTCTCACCTTGGGTGGTCTTGACTACAAGGCTAAATGTTTAGACAAGGAGCCAACTGAGACATGGAACCATGCCGAGGGGGTTTGGACTCAACAGTAAGACAGCTGTACGTTGTCCTCTGAGTGTGTTTTGTAAGAATGTTTGCTGCTGCAGGCTCACCATGATGCATGTCACTGACTCCAAAAGTTGCAGAAGTCCATGATGATGAGTTTTGTAATTTTTGGTCAGCATAAATTTGAAATGAAGAAGTAATCATTGTTTTTTTATTTTGTATCAGGCTGATGACACAGGCCGCTCCATCTTCACGTTGCTCCGGAGATCCCAAGATCTGGCTACTGACCTGAGGAATGTCAGAAAATGTGCCATCTGCTATGGTAAGCAGCAAGGCTCACTGGGCTTTGTGCTAAAAGAGTCTAACATTCCCTGTAAATATGTGTGTGTCGTGTGTGTGTATATATGTGTGTGTGTATGTATGTCTGTGTGTGTATGCGTGTATATATATATAATCTTTGTTAAAAGAAACATTCAATGGTAGGGAAAGTGCTCAACAAATAAGTAGCAAAATAATCCAGTGAGTTAAGTAAATTCTTTATGAGACAGTACAAGCCTGTTTCATGTCATAACTGTCTCATAAACAATTTACTTGACTCACTGGATTTTATATATATATATATAGTGGGCAGCACGGTGGCGCAGTGGTTAGCGCAGTTGCCTCATAGCAAGAAGATCCTGGGTTCGAGCTCCGGGTTAGTCCAGCCTTGGGTGTCATCCCGGGTCATCCTGTGTGGAGTTTGCATGTTCTCCCCGTGTCTGTGTGGGTTTCCTCCGGGGGTCCGGTTTCCTCCCACAGTCCAAAGACATGTAGGTCAGGTGAATTAGCCATACTAAATTGTCCCTAGGTATGAATGTGTGTGTGTGTGTATGTATATATATGTCAGCCCTGTGATGGCCTGGCAGCCTGTCCAGGGTGTCTCCCCGCCTGCCACCCAATGACTGCTGGGATAGGCTCCAGCATCCCCGCAACCCTGAGAGCAGGATAAGTGGTTAAGATAATGGGTGGATATATATGTGTGTGTGTGTGTGTGTGTGTGTGTGTGTGTGTATATACACACACACCTATATATACACACACATATATAAGATATTTTTATATAATAATATAAAATATAAAGATAATAATATATAATATAAAGATCTTTTTCTGTGGTTTAAGACTTGGAAGTTCAGTTGGTGGTGTGGTTTGTTTTCAAAATGATATGCAATGCATGGTACCAGGAAGAATAAGTCATGGTCGACTTCATGATGAACGAGATATTTGTCTTTCTAGAGTACTTCACATATGTGTAAGTCCTCACAATGTGAAGCTAGAGAAAAAGCTTCGGGATCACACAGTGACGTCACAGTCTAGCTTAAAATCTAAGGGGTCCGCGGTGGTGTAGCGGTCTAAGCATCGGCTTTGTGTCAATGCAGTTGCTCACTGGGGACCGGGGTTCGCGCCCCGGTCTCGTCAGATCCGACTATGGCCGGACTCGGTGAAGCAGCGATGATTGGCAGCGCTGTCTTTGGGAGGGGGCGGAGTCGGCTTGTGTTCGTCACATGAATGTGTCTCTGGGTGTGTGGGGAAAAAGCAGTGGTTCGGCCTGGAGTCGCCTTGTCACGGAAGTGGTGAGGCGTCTCCTTCGAGACTGCCGGCCGGAGAGATGCAGTTGGCAAACGCATGCAGTACTGGGGTGGGAGTTTCAGCTAAAATAGGGATCGATTGGCCGCTAAATTGGAAGAGAAAAGGGGGGGGGGGTCAGAAAGAAAGAAAATCTAAGTACAGTTGTGACCGGAAATACAGAATCTACCACCTGAGATAAGCAGGGGCCCGTTTGAAAGCCAGTACATGCATGGGCTTTTGGGAAGATAATCTCTGCTTTCTGATGCTTCAGACCCCTGCAGGCCCAGAGAGGAGTGTGCCAACGTGAAGGAGGTCCCGGGCCCCCAAAACATTGATATGGACCTCGTTTTGGTGGTGGACGGCTCCAGGGAGGTTCAGGGTGACCAGTACTCTGGCATCCAGCAGCTGCTGGGCTCTGTATTGGAGCAGCTGGCTGTGAGCCCTCAACCTAACCGAGCTGATAGGCAAACTAGGGTGGCCCTGGTCCAGCAGAGTGGATCACTCTACTCCCAGGCATCGCAGTCTGCAAGGGCTGCCAAGCTGGAGTTTGGTCTTCAAGTGTACCAAGATCAGAGTCTGATGAAGAGACATGTTGTCCAGAGCATGCAACAGCAGGGAGGCTCCTCAGCACTGGGACATACTCTGGATTACGCCTTCAGAGGGTTGCTTCTGAAAGCCAGCAGGCCCAGGGAGAGGAAGGTGATTCTGGCTGTGGTGGGGGCTGAGACAGCCTACTGGGACCAGGCCAAGCTACACCACATCTCCCAGCAAGCCAAGTGCCAGGGGGTGGCACTCTTCGTGGTGACTGTAGGTGATCACTACAACCGTACACAGGTGGAGGAACTGGCTAGTCTTCCTGTGGAGCAGCATCTGATCCATGTGGGCCGACTCAGGGCTGAGGAACAGGGCTATGCACAGAGATTCTTCAGAACTTTCCTCTCCGTTCTCAACAGTAAGAAACGCCTCGAAAAACCTCACATAGCACAGAGGGCTGATTACAGTACAGTTACTTCCTGGAGTTTAATTTACATCCAGTTACTTACGGTTTCTTAGGCTAGATTACATCTTAATTGATTACTTTATTTCAGCAAATTTTAGTTCACATATTATGTTACTTTTTCAATTGATTTCCATTTATATTACATTATATTATGTTGTATTATATGATAGATTAAATTTGATTAGATCCAAATCTTTTTCCACATTTAGTTTACATGTCACACACAGGAAGATGAAGCTGCTGAAAGTAGGTTCAGTCTGCTCTCTGCCGTGCTCAGACCACAGCAGCTGGTTCCCAGGTTGCTTTCAGTCCAGTCTCTATCGGCATGGACAAACCTGACGTCAGTGTGTGTGTGTGTGTGCGTGTGCGTGTGCGTGTGCGTTTGCGTGTGTGTGTGTGTGTGTGTGTGTGTGTGTGTGTGGTGTTGACTGTAGGGGGAATGAATGCTTACCCTCCAGCATCTCTCAGACGTACCTGCAACACACTGGAGGACCAGAAGAGGGAGGAGGTGTTGGTAGAAGGGTAACTCACACCAGCTGCACTTTCACACTTTAACATTATGATGAGGAATTACACTCTAATTAATAACTAATTAATAACTACAACTACAGAGGAATTACACTCTAATTAATAACTAATTAATAACCAACTACAGAGGAATTACACTCTAATTAATAACTAATCAATAACTACAACTACGGAGGAATTACACTCTAATTAATAACTAATTAATAACCAACTACAGAGGAATTACACTCTAATTAATAACTAATCAATAACTACAACTACGGAGGAATTACACTCTAATTAATAACTTATTAATAACTACAAACACAGAGGAATTACACTCTAATTAATAACTACAACTACGGAGGAATTACACTCTAATTAATAACTACAACCACAGAGGAATTACACTCTAATTAATAACTATTTAATAACTACAACCACAGAGGAATTACACTCTAATTAATAACTACAACCACGGAGGAATTACACTCATGCAGTCAAGTCAAGTCGAGTCAGTTTTATTTGTATAGCCCAATATCACAAATTACAAATGTGCCTCAGGGGGCTTTACAGCAACACAACATCCTGTCCTTACACCCTCTCATCAGATAAGGAACAACTCCCTAAAAACCTTTAACAGGGAGAAACACGAGGAAGAAAGCTCAGAGAGCACCAGAGGAGGATCTCTCTCCCAAGATGCACAAGGTGCAATGATGTTGTGTTTACACAATTTACACAATACAACATTGAAAGAGAATAACACAATTATAATGGACATAAAATTTATGAAGAATATGATGTGCAGGATGCAGTCACTTAATGAAGTTGATGAAATTGAATACTATATGGTATATGAATACTATATGGTAGGAATCGGGCCATGTGTCTACTGGACACCTGTACATCCACTGGACACCTGTACATCCACGGTACATACATACATACATACATACCTGTACATGCATGCTACATACATACATACCTGTACACACACTCTACTTACATACATACCTGTACATATATGCTACATGTATACATACCTGTACATACACACTACATACATACATACCTGTACATACACACTAAATACATACATACCTGTACATACACTCTACTTACATACATACCTGTACATACACACTACATACATACATACATACCTGTACATACATGCTACATACATAAATACCTGTACATACATGCTACATATATACAATTAATGTGAAATGAAATAGATCTGGATAGCAAACGTGAGTACAGCTAGCTCCATCAGGGCATGCCCTACAGAGCTTTAAAAGCATCTGCTACCTGGAGGTTATTGTTCTTTCAGCAGTGCAAGTTTACAAATAGAAATTAAGACCATAATCCTCCAAAGAGCTTGGCCACTGCCATTAAACTGAAGCCAAAGATGTAGCTAACCCTCAAAATATGGAATTAAAAAGATGTCAACAGCCCAGGTTGGGTTGGACAATTTATGCAAATTCTCAGCCCAATCTGAGCGGCAGTATGAGCCTACTCAACACACCAAAACACTTGCTCCCATAATCACACTGCATGTGGTTCTTAAGAAAGTGGAATGATTGCTTAATAATTTGATTGGTTGTGTATCTAGCCAGGGGGAGCCGCAGGAGGAGGAGCTTAGAGAAGAGGGACAGGAGGAGTTTCAGGAGCAGACAGGAGAACAAACCCAGACAGACCTGGGCCAGTTGGACCTAATCCAGACATTGTCCAGAGGTGATGGGGAGACCTTCCCAGCTCGACCCAATCTCAGAGGTAGTATTTCATATCATCAGACTGATGGCTCACCAGTTCTCTCATGGGAATCATCATCATCGTCATCGTCACTGCCTACACACTGGTTACACTTTGTTCCAACTGGGTGATAGATGACAGATGGGTGGACAGTGTTTTACTCGTAAGACCACACCACTAGTTAAGACGACTCCAGAAAAGCATGCCACAGCCAGATTCCCCTGGTAGTCCTGGCCTTATCTGCACCTTGAAATTGTCCTGCTACACTAAACTCAACCCATTCTGACTACCCGAAATCAAAACAGAACATGCTGTTGTTATGCCGAGGTGGTGTGCCGAGATCCAAAAGTGTGTGAGAAACATGTGAAATCTAAAAAGCTCTCCTAAACACACTATAAATCTAATCCTTTATTATTATTATTAATAATAAAAGTAGTTAGTCTGAAAAACAAGTTTCACTCCTTCCACTACAGCTAGAACAGGGAAAACTGCAGCTTCGATGGAACCCTGGTATATTTTCTTTCATTGTGATTTTTTCTTTTTAGAGGGAGGTATTTTACGAGTTGGCTGATATGTGACTGCAGCCCTACAGTCAACTGACAGAGTATTCCTGCATTTTGTTAGCACGTTGCAAGGCCAAAGCTGTGCACAGGATGTTTAAAGCATAGTAGTAAGTCGGCAGTCATGACCGACGGTCTTATTTCATATCGTTCCAGCACAGATAACTGATTCCACCCATTTTCATTTAAAAATGACTCTTCAGTGTTTGTTTGCAAACTTTCTCCCCATCCTGTCTTTCTTACTTACTGTTTTATATACACGTATGTACATACAACTATGTACAGTAACATGTCAGTATTACAACATCAGCGTCACATTAATACAGCAAGCACACTCGAGATAATAGGCATCTGTTTTTGTTCCCAGACACCACTATGCTTTCTTCTGGCTGTCTCTCTGTTAACCTAGCATCATCTTTTGTGTATTGCATCAGAGATACTGTCCGTTGGTCTGAACCTGTGCCAACACAAGAAGCCTCAGCAGCAACAAAAGCCAGAAGTGCTTCATGTTTTTATGACAGCTGGCGATGAGCAGGGGCAACAAGAGGTGCAATGCCAGCATCCAGAGGCACAATTTAAACCTGAGCTTAAGTCAACTTCATGCACTTTAATGATGACACACTGAAACAGCAACCACCTGAAGAAGGGAGGTCTTCCTACTGCACCACAGACCTGAAGAAGGGAGATCTTCTACTGCACCACAGACCTGAAGAAGGGATGTCTTCCTACTGCACCACAGACCTGAAGAAGGGAGATCTTCTACTGCACCACAGACCTGAAGAAGGGAGGTCTTCCTACTGCACCACAGACCTGAAGAAGGGAGATCTTCCTACTGCACCACAGACCTGAAGAAGGGAGATCTTCCTACTGCACCACAGACCTGAAGAAGGGAGGTCTTCCTACTGCACCACAGACTTGAAGAAGGGAGATCTTCTACTGCACCACAGACCTGAAGAAGGGAGATCTTCCTACTGCACCACAGACTTGAAGAAGGGAGGTCTTCCTACTGCACCACAGACTTGAAGAAGGGAGGTCTTCCTACTGCACCACAGACTTGAAGAAGAGAGGTCATCCTTCTGCACCACAGACCTGAAGAAGGGAGGTCTTCTTACTGCACCACAGACCTGAAGAAGGGAGGTCTTCCTACTGCACCACAGACCTGAAGAAGGGAGGTCTTCTTACTGCATCACAGACTTGAAGAAGGGAGGTCTTCCTACTGCACCACAGACCTGAAGAAGGGATGTCTTCCTACTGCACCACAGACTTGAGAAGCTGTTGGCCACAGCTAAAACTGATGTCTGCAGCAAAGCCTTGAACAATGCTCCTCATTGCTGACTGTTGCTAGGAGGGGTTGTGGCATGCAGCTTGCTGCCAGAAAGACTGCTGTTCCCATGATGCTTCAGGTGTGAGTGCAGGGCATCACAGACACACTGGTGTTAGTACACTACATTTGAGGTAAAAAAAAATACAATACATACAGTACCCTTGTTGCATAAATTGTGCACACCCCTACACTAATATTTTGTTGAAGCACCTTTTGATTTTATTACAGCACTCAGTCTTTTTGGGTAAGAGTCCATCAGCTTGATACATTTTGACTTGGCAGTATTCAGTCTTCCTTTCAAAAACATTCTAGATTCATCTAGTTGTGAGGACATCTCCTGTGCACAGCCCTCTTCAGATCACGCCACAGATGTTCTATTGGATTCATGTCTGGGCTCTTGCTGAGCCATTCCAAACTGTTGATCTTTTGGTGAAACCATCCCTTTGTTGATTTGGACATATGCGTTGGGTCATTGTTGTGCTGAAAGGTGAAATTCCTCTTCATCTTCAGCTTTCTAGCAGACACCTGAAGGTTTTGCTCCAGAATCAACTGGTATTTGGAGCTGTTGTTGATTCGCTCCACCTTGACTAAAGCCCCCGTCCTGGCTGAACAAAACCATCCCCAAAGCCTGATCCTGCACCACCAAAAGAGCACCATCAAAACAGCACCATACCCATGGTGAACAAGGGTATGGTGCTCTTTTGGTGATGTGCTGTGTTGCTTTTGCACCAAACATACTTTTTGGAATTATGGCCAAGAAGTTCAACCTTGGTCTCATCAGACCATAACACATTTTTCCACATGGTTTTGGGAGACTGGATGTATTTTTTTGCAAAATTTAGCCAGGCTTGGACATTTTTTTTTCATATGAAAAGGCGTCTTACCACCCTACCCCATAGCCCACACATATATGAAGAATATGGGAGATTGTTCTGACATGTAGGGAGCAACCAGTACTTGCCAAAACTGCTGAAGCTCCTTTAATGTTGCCGTAGAGCTCTTGGCAGCCTTCCTGACCAGTTTTCTCCTTGTCTTCTCATCAATTTTGGAGGGACGTCCTGTTCTTGGTGATACCACTGTTGTGTCTGTCATATTTTCTCCACTTGATGGTGGTCTTCACTGTGGTCCATGGTATATCTATTCATTCATTCATTCATCTTCAGTCGTTTTTCTGGGGTCAGGTCGCGGTGACAGCAAGCTAAGTAGGGCACTCCAGATGTCCCTCTCCCCAGCAACGCCCTCCAGCTCCTCCTGGGGGATCCCAAGGCGTTCCCATGCCAGATTGGACATGTAGTCCCTTCAGCAAGTTCCGGGTCTACCCCAGGGTCCCCTCCCAGTTGGCTGTGCCCGGAAAACCTTCAAAGGAAGGTGCCCAGGAGGCATCCTAATTAGATGTCTGAACCACCTCAACTGGCTCCTTTCGACACGGAAGAGTAGCAGCTCTACTCCGAGCTCCCTCCGGATGTCCGAGCTCCTCACCCTATCTCTAAGGCTGAGCCCAGACAATCTACGGAGGAAACTCATTTCAGCCGCTTGTATCCGCGATCTCACCCTTTCGGTCACTACCCAAAGCTTGTGACCATAGGTGAGGGTTGGAACGAAGACTGGCTGGTAAATTGAGAGCTCTGCCTTCTGGCTCAGCTCCCTCTTCACCACAACGGTCCAGTACAACGTCCATAATACTGCTGATGCTGCACCAATCCACCTGTCAATCTCCCGCTCCATCCTACCCTCACTCGTGAACAAGACCCCGAGATACTTAAACTCCTTCACTTGGAAGTAACAACTCATCCCCAACCCGGAGGGAGCAGTCCACCATTTCCCGGTAGAGAACCATGGCCTCAGACTTGGAGGTGCTGACTCTCATCTTGGCCATTTCACACTCAGCTTTATATATATGTATATATATATATATATACACACACACACACACACACACACACACACACTACTACTACTTTCAGCTGTGGATCATCCATTTCCATCTCTTCCTGTCCTCTGCATTTTCCTCTGTCACACCAGCTACCTGCATGTCCTCCCTCACCACATCCATAAACCTCCTCTTTGGCCTTCCTCTTCTCCTCTTCCCTGGCAGCTCCATATTCAGCATCCTTCTCCCAATATACCCAGCATCTCTCCTCCACACATGCCCAAACCATCTCAACCTTGCCTCTCTTGCTTTGTCTCCAAACCGTCCAACCTGAGCTGTCCCTCTAATACACTTGTTCCTTATCCTGTCCTTCTTCATCACTCCCAGTGAAAATCTTAGCATCTTCAACTCTGCGGTTACTTTGGACAGTTGACCCCAAGTATTTAAACTCATATGCCTTCATCACCTCTACTCCTTGCATCGTCACCATTCCGCTGTGCTCCCTCTCATTCATGCATATTCATATTCATGCAACATCCAATGGGGAACCTCTCCCTTCCCCATTGGATGTTGTGCACGTGATGTGCATGATGAGGAAGTAAATGGTATGTTCTTTCCTGAGTAGCTTTATTGACAGCTGATGATTGCTTATGGCATGAAACAGGCTTGTACTGTCTCATAAAGAATTTACTTGGCTCACTGCTATATATATATATATATATATATATATATATATATATATATATATATATATATATATATATAAATGCTCTTTTACGCCCCTGTCCTGATCGATACCTTTCAGCAATGACATCCCGTTCACACTTTGTGAGCTCTTTGGGGACCATGGCTTTTGCAGTTGGATGCAACCAAGAAGATGTCAGGAAGATCCTACGGGAACAGCTGAGTTTTATTTGGGGTTAATCAGAGCAACTTTAATTGATGGCATGTGCATAAGAAATGCTACTCTGATCACAGCCACATCCCCCGTTATAGAAGGCTGTGTACACTTATGCAACTAGGTTACTGTATGTTTCGTCCATCCATCCATGATCCTGCTCTCAGGGTCGCAGGGGTGCTGCAGCCTGTCCCAGCAGCCACTGGGTGGCAGGCAGGAAGAGAAAAAGGTTTTATATTTTTTCTTTTTCTCCTAAAATGTTTCTGATCGGTTTCATGATTCAGTTGGTTTCATGTTTTTTTACATTACAAAGACCTGCCATTTTAACAAGGGTGTGTAGACTTTTTATACCCACTGTGTAGGTTGCATCCTGTGGTAGACAGGAAGAGGTGGAAGCGGATGATCTGCTGTGGCGACCCCTAACGGGAGCAGCCGAAAGTAGTAGTAGTAGTGTAGGTTGCATCCTGTGGTGCACAGGAAGGTCCACTCAGCTCCAGTGTGGGCTGTTTGTCTGGAGCAGAACCGGTACGCCCAATTTATGCTCCAAATGTCAGCTAGCAGACATAAGAAAATGTGTCGTGTACACGACAGCCCTGGGAGACACAAAAAGTGTCTCTCATGACGTCAAAATTGTAGAAACATCTGTCTGCTAGCCGACATTTGGAGTATAAATTGGGCCGTACCGAGCACTGCTGAAGGGGTCACCCGGTATGTTGATGGTGACATGAGCTCAGCTGTCCTCAGCCAGCATCTTCTGTCTCTTCTGTGGCTTCCCCACAAGGCATGGGATGCCCAGTAGTCCCAGCAGGTCCCCCATACACGGATGTCTCCCATACAGCAGTGTCTCCCATACACGGATGTCTCCCATACAGCAGTGTCTCCCATACAGGAGTGTCTCCCATACACGGATGTCTCCCATACAGCAGCGTCTCCCATACAGCAGTTTCTCCCATACAGCAGTGTCTCCCATACAGCAATGCTCCCATACAGCAGTGTCTCCCACACATGGATGTCTCCCATACAGCAGTGTCTCCCATACACGGATGTCTCCCATACAGCAGTGTCTCCCATACAGGAGTGTCTCCCATACACGGATGTCTCCCATACAGCAGCGTCTCCCATACAGCAGTGTCTCCCATACAGCTGCATCTCCCATACAGCAATGTCTCCCATACAGCAGTGTCTCCCATACAGGAATGTCTCCCATACGGCAGTGTCTCCCATACAGGAGTGTCTCCAATACAGCAATGTCTCCCATACAGGAGTGTCTCCCATACAGCAGTGTCTCCCATACAGGGATGTCTCCCATACAGCAGTGGCTCCCATACGGCAGTGTCTCCCATGCAGCAGTGTCTCCCATGCAGGGATATCTTCCATACAGGAGTGTCTCCCATACAGCAGTGTCTCCCATACAGGGATGTCTCCCATACACGGATGTCTCTCATATAGCAGTGTCTCCCATACAGCAATGCTCCCATACAGCAGTGTTTCCCGCACATGGATGTCTCCCATACAGCAGTGTCTCCCATACAGGAATGTCTCCCATACAGCAGCATCTCCCATACAGCAATGTCTCCCATAAAACAGTGTCTCCCATACAGGAATGTCTCCCATACAGCAGTGTCTCCCATACAGGAATGTCTCCCATACAGCAGCATCTCCCATACAGCAATGTCTCCCATACAACAGTGTCTCCCATACAGGAATGTCTCCCATACAACAGTGTCTCCCATACAGGAATGTCTCCCATACAGCAGTGTCTCCCATACAGGAGTGTCTCCCATACAGCAGTGTCTCCCATACAGGGATGTCTCCCATACGGCAGTGTCTCCCATACAGCAGTGTCTCCCATACGGCCATGTCCCCCATACAGGGATGTCTCCCATACAGCAGTGGCTCCCATTTGGCAGTGTCTCCCATACAGCAGTGTCTCCCATACAGGAATGTCTCCCATACAGCAGCATCTCCCATACAGCAATGTCTCCCATACAACAGTGTCTCCCATACAGGAATGTCTCCCATACAACAGTGTCTCCCATACAGGAATGTCTCCCATACAGCAGTGTCTCCCATACAGGAGTGTCTCCCATACAGCAGTGTCTCCCATACAGGGATGTCTCCCATACGGCAGTGTCTCCCATACAGCAGTGTCTCCCATACGGCCATGTCCCCCATACAGGGATGTCTCCCATACAGCAGTGGCTCCCATTTGGCAGTGTCTCTCATACAGCAGTGTCTCCCATACAGGGATGTCTCCCATACGGCAGTGTCTCCCATACAGGGATGTCGCCCATACAGCAGTGTCTCCCATGCGGCCATGTCCCCCATACAGGAATGTCTCCAATACGGCAGTGTCTCCCATACAGGAGTGTCTCCCATACAGCAGTGTCTCCCATACAGGGATGTCTCCCATATGGCAGTGTCTCCCATACAGCAGTGTCTCCCATACAGGGATGTCTCCCATACAGCAGTGTCTCCCATACGGCAGTATCTCCCATACAGGAGTGTCTCCCATACAGGGATGTCTCCCATACAGGAGTGTCTCCCATACGGCAGTATCTCCCATACAGGAATGTCTCCCATACAGGGATGTCTCCCATACAGCAGTGTCTCCCATACGGCAGTGTCTCACATACAGCAATGTCTCCCATACAACAGTGTCTCCCATACAGCAGTGTCTCCCATACAGGAGTGTCTCCCATACAGCAGTGTCTCCCATACAGGAATGTCTCCCATACGGCAGTGTCTCCCATACAGGGATGTCTCCAAATACAGCAATGTCTCCCATACAGGAGTGTCTCCCATACAGGGAGGTCTCCCATAGAGCAGTGGCTCCCATACAGCAGTGTCTCCCATGCAGGGATGTCTCCCATACAGGGATATCTTCCATACAGGAGTGTCTCCCATACAGGGATGTCTCCAATACGGCAGTGTCTCCCATACAGGAGTGTCTCCCATACAGCAGTGTCTCCCATACAGGGATGTCTCCCATACAGGGATGTCTCCCATACAGCAGTGTCTCCCATACGGCAGTATCTCCCATACAGGAGTGTCTCCCATACGGCAGTATCTCCCATACAGGAGTGTCTCCCATACAGGGATGTCTCCCATACAGCAGTGTCTCCCATAAGGCAGTGTCTCACATACAGCAGTGTCTCCCATACAGGAATGTCTCTCGTACAGCAGTGTCTCCCATACGGCAGTGTCTCCCATACAGCAGTGTCTCCCATACAGGAATGTCTCCCATACAGCAGTGTCTCCCATACAGGAATGGCTCCCATACGGGAATGTCTCCCATACAGCAGTGTCTCCTATGCAGGAATTTCTCCCATACAGCAGTGTCTCCCATACAGGAGTGGCTCAGTGGCTCCCATACAGCAATGTCTCGCATACAGGAATGTCTCCCATACAGCCGTGTCTCCCGCACAGGAATGTCTCCCATACAGTAGTGTCTCCCATACAGGAATGTCTCCCATACAGCAGTGTCTCCCATGCAGCAGTGTCTCACATAAAGCAATGTCTCCCATACAGCAGTGTCTCTCATACAGGAATGTCTCTCATACACCAATGTCTCTCATACAGCAGTTTCTCACAGGAATGTCTCCCATACAGCAGTGTCTCTCATACAGCAGTGTCTCTCATACAGCAGTGTCTCCCATACAGCAGTGTCTCTCATACAGCAGTGTGTCTCATACAGCAGTGTGTCTCATACAGCAGTGTCTCCCATACAGCAGTGTCTCTCATACAAGGATGTCTCCCATACAGCAGTGTCTCTCATACAGCAGTGTGTCTCATACAGCAGTGTCTCTCATACAGCAGTGTGTCTCATACAGCAGTGTCTCTCATACAGGAATGTCTCCCATACAGCAGTGTGTCTCATACAGCAGTGTCTCCCATACAGCAGTGTCTCTCATACAGCAGTGTGTCTTATACAGCAGTGTCTGCAGTGTAGTAAAGCTGTTTGTTCTGCTTTCAGCCCCGTGTCAGCTGCATGTGGACTCGGGCAGCCTGTGCAGCGACTTTGTCCAACGATGGTTCTTTGACAAAGCCATCAGTGCATGCTCACCCTTCTGGTATGGAGGTTGCGATGGTAATGCCAATCGCTTTAACACGGAAAATGAATGCCTCCAGACATGTGTCGGCTCTAGTAAGTACGCTCTGCATCCCCGTCCCAGACACACACTGAAGCTGGTGTCAGTACTGACATGTTGATTTGAAGTGGGACACATGGGGCATATACATATCAAATTATGTTGTGTCATATTGAAATGTGTTTTCACTGAAGTGTAGCAAAGAAAGTCTCATGTCAAGTGTAAGATCCAGCCAGTGGTTTGCATCCATGTTGCGGCCGGCCGGCCCGCGGCACAGCAGCAGCTGCGGTGCTCTTCCTCGTTGTTTTGGGGCACCAGTGTGCTGCAGCTGTCCCTGTGAGCAGGAGGAGGACTCCCACCAGTCTCGTGGTGTAGGAGGAAACTGATAAACTCGTCCACTGCAGGGATGGTTTAAGGCTTTACTGAACTCTTCCGGGAATGAACAGGCCCTCAAACTGGAAGTGGTTTCAAAATGTTCCTGCTGAAGAATATTTAATGAATGTGACTTTATTTAAAACCCTGTCTCTAAAATAAAATAACAACAATAATAATTTATTATTCATGATGCCAGCCTTTTAAATGAGCACATCCTAAGGACAAGCTAAATGACCTGTGTGCTTTTCACACGTGTCCTCTCCACACATCATCCAAGCAACAGGAACAGCAAGTTCACACGTTGCCTGGCAACAGACTGATTGACCTCCATCAGTCGGTAAAAGGGTTATGCTGAGGAACATTTGAATTGTAAAGAAAGTTTATCAATTCTGTGCTGTCTGTCAGGGCCCCTTTCTTGCAAACGTTTCAGCACAACGAGGGGCAGCATGTCTGACATGGTGTGTTGGTGGTGACATGGTGTGTTGGTGGTGACATGGTGTGCTGGTGGTGACATGGTGTGCTGGTGTGCTGGTAGTGTGTCTGCTGTTGCTGACTGTTGTGTCTTTGACAGAGCCAACGGCCGTGCTGACAACAGAACAAACCAACGTTCTCACCAAGGGTAAGTCCCACAGCCCCTCATCACTGCTTCTTCATTACAGTACACATACACACACATGAACTGTTGGCAAACAATAACGTACTACATGTTCATGCGTTAGACTACTTTTAGGGGCTGGTACGACCATGTTCACCTTCATGTGAAGCTATGTGGTCAGATGGTGGAGTCAGGAGGTGTTTCCAGCAGCCAGATGCTGAACATCTGCTCTGACTCCTCTGCAACCAGCAGCCACCTTAGTCATCTTCTGGTGGATGGTCATGGATGGTCACATGGTCATCTTTTAGTGCAGGGGTCCCCAACCTTTTTTGCACCACGAACCAGTTTAATGTTGACAATATTCTGGCGGACCGGGGGAGGGGCGGGGTGGGTTAATAACGACCGGAAAATAGGTTAGGCTTGTAAGTCAATAGTATCATAACATTTAAAGTAAGGTTTGGATTTTAAACACACAGCACATATTTTCCTTGCGTTAGCATAACATACATATAACATCATTGCAACTCACCAGTATCACTGAATCAGTGGGAGCCCTGGGCTGGTTTCCCTGCAGCAAGACGGTCCAATCGAGGGCTGATGGGAGACAGCAACACCCGAAGGGTGTTTGTTATGTCCAGTCTATTCCGCAGTGTAGTTTTGGTTGTATTCATTGCAGGAAAGCCCGCTTCACAGAGATATGATGTTGGAAATGGAAGCAGGTGTCAGTGCTTCCGTGGCCTTCTCAGGACATTCAGCCTCGACTTGATCCAGAATGTCGACAGAGCTGTGACAGTAGCTGCGCTGCGCTGCGCAGCTCCGTACTATGCACTACACAGTAGAGCACTACACAGCACACCCCTGCACACGCATATATATATATCATTGTTGCCCCCCCACTTCTGCTTATAAACACATACAAGCTAGTTATAAACACATACAACCTAGTTATAAACACACACAAACTACTTATAAACACACACAACCTAAACACACACAAACTACGTATAAACACATAAACAACTTATGAACATGTACAATGTACACATGCAAACTAGTTACAAACACATACAAACTACTTATAGACGCATACAAAGTAGTTAAAAACACATACAAACTAGTTAGAAACACATACAACTGCTTATGTAGTTGTATGTGTTTATAACTAGTTTGTATGCGTTATAACATAACACACACACAACTAAGCAGCTGTGTGTTGCTTAGTTGTGTGTTTATAACTTGCTTATAAGCAATTGTATGTGTTCATAAGCAGTTTGTATTTGTTAATAACATGTTTATAAGCAGCTGTGTGTGTGTTTATAACTAGTTTGTGTTTATTAAGACGTTTATGAACACGTTTATATAAACATACAAACTAGTTATAAACATGCAAACTGCTTATAAACACAAACACTGCTTATAAACATACAAACTAGTTATAAACACATACAAACTGCTTATAAACACACAAATTAGTTATAAACACAAACAACTGCTTATGTAGATGTATGTGTTAATAACTAGCTTGTATGCGTTATAACATAACACATACAACTAAGCAGTCGTGTTGCTTAGTTCTGTGTTTATAACATGTTCATAAACGATTGTATGTGTTTATAACTAGTATGTGTTTATAAGCAGTTTGTATGCATTTATAACATTTATAAGCAGTTGTATGTGTGTGTTCATAAGTAGTTGTATGTGTTTATAACTAGCTTGTATGTGTTTATAAGCAGTTGTGTGTGTTTATAACTAGTTTGTATGTGTTGATAAGCAGTTGTATGTTTATAATCAGCTTTTATGTGTTTATAAGCAGTTTTCATGTTTATAACTAGTTTGTATGTTTATATAAACGCACAAGCTAGTTGTAAACATAACTCGTCTACTTTAAGGTCTACTTTAAGCATCTTCGCTGGCAACTGAAACTAAAATTTCCCGGCCCAACTTGCTGGTCAGTGGGGACAGAGTCCTGCTGTGTTTCTGATGTTTCTAATCAGAATCTATAATTTGATGTACTGTTAAGTTAGAAGGCCTTCTTCTCCTCTTTCTTTGTCCTCTTCCTCTTGTTTTCCTGCTAAACACTTTCTCTCCACTCCACGGGGAACTTGTTCTCTCTGTCTCTCACTTTCTCCCATGTCTTCTTCTCATCCTGTCTTGGTGTGCCTTTCTCCAGATGCCTGTTTGCTGAGGCAGGACCCCGGCGGCTGTCAAAACTACACCATGAAGTGGTTCTTTGACACAGAACAGCGTGAATGCTCTCGCTTCTGGTATGGCGGCTGCGAGGGGAACAACAACCGCTTTGAGACGCAGGACGAGTGCGAGATTGTCTGTCTGAGCACGAGGCGATGAGAAGAGGCCCCGCAGGTTCCGAGGCCTGGACCACCTGGAGACTGATTCATCAGATCAGCCTCTCTGCTTGTGAGCCTCCCACATATCCCAGGCTGCCATGCAGACAATATGTTAACAAGAAAACGAGGTACTTCAGAAAAACAACCAACTGTTGAAAACTGTTTCTGCCCTCTGTTGCACCTGACCCAAGTCATCAAGGACACGGCAGCCTCTAGACAGAGACCACTTTCACCAGCTTTCCTGCAGATTTAATTGGGATTAATGGTATGGAGCTAATCAATTCAGCCAGGGGCCAGATGCTTAGAAATTCACCAAGGTTCTACTACTACTTTTTTTTTTTTGTTATGTTTATGTTTTCAGTCTGCAGGGGTGGGGTTATAAGGACATGGGACAGATCTCAGTGGATAAGTGTATGTTTTTCCCTTGCATTTGTGTAGTCTCACATTTAGTCCACAAAGAGAAACACATCCCTGATTCCTCAGGAACAAAGCTCACTTCTGCTTCAGAGCCTGAACAGGAAGTCCTCGTTTCCTGTTTGACAATGTGGAATCACTTCAGCGTCTCTGTTGTAGAAAACCCAACAATGGTGCTTAATGGGCAAATTAAAAACAAGCAACTGAATAAAAAATACCCTGTGGAACTCCTTTGGTGTTGCATTTATGTAGCTTTTTTTGTGCAGGTATAAAAGTGCAAAAAAATGTCACGATCGAAACTTTCTGTCATGTCTACTTAACATGTTTGTTCCAAATCGTCACGGACATGAAACGATCAGTGCAGGACATCTTCTTCTTGCTGCACCTCCCTGAACGAGGGACATACTGTCAACTGAAATAACAACTTACTTTGTCCTTCCCAACTGGTTTTTACCAGTGCTGCCCAAAGGACCAAATGTATGTTTGTATGGCCGACTGCTGCTTTAGCCAACAGCCTGACAGTTTCATGTACGATGACAACCGCCACCCTACACCACAATAACCCCATGTGACACGCGTGTCTGTCCTCTTTAAATGAACAAGGGCAATCCATTTCTAAAAGGCGAGCTGAAACAACTGTGCATTAGAATCATCTGACATGCTGGAGCGGCATGGTGCCGACGGGGTCACCAGCTTCACCTGGCCTTGGACTCTGACCTCTGGCCTCACTTGTTGATGACAGTTCGGCCATTTTATTTTCAATCAGCCCAACCAATTTGATTCAAACCAACTGAAGTCTAACACACCAGCATCGAGGTACAAAAACCACATGAAGTCTAACACACCAGCATCGAGGTACAAAAACCACCTGAAGTCTAACACACCAGCATTGAGGTACAAAAACCACCTGAAGTCTAACACACCAGCATCGAGGTACAAAAACCACCTGAAATCTAACACACCAGCATCGAGGTACAAAAACCACCTGAAGTCTAACAAACCAGCATCGAGGTAGAAAAACCACCTGAAGTCTAACACACCAGCATCGAGGTAGAAAAACCACCTGAAGTCTAACACACCAGCATCGAGGTAGAAAAACCACCTGAAGTCTAACACACCATGTAAGGTGAAGCTGGCGTAGGTGGAGAAGGCCGGCAGCATTAGCAGGGGCTCCGGGATAGCTGGTTAGCTCAGAGAGCCGACAGACAACGAAGTGGGATTTCCACACGGCAACTTTATTCTGCAGTACTTAACATCGACCATACAATGCCAGGTCTCCACGGCACCACATTCACTCATCACACAGGAGCAGTGGTGGAACAGAGATACTAGCAGAACCTGCACCAACTCGTTACTCATGACAGTCCTCTTTGTGGATGTCGGTCGGAGCATGTAACATGGCGGCTCCGTGTGTACAACTCTCAGCTCTTAGTCCAACACACCAAAACAACAGGAGGCACCGCCTTGTGGCGATATTCAGTATTGCAGTAATACCACATTTACCAGACTCTGGCTGTTACATATTCCCCCCTGGTGATAATAAGGCTGTCCCTAGCCGCACACAGCTGAAGAAGCAACCAACCTTCACTTAACACATTGCTATACATAAACTCAATGAAAAGTTAGCAATTACACCCAGGGAAAGATATCATGCCCCGCCTACTGATATACATATCAACAGAGTATATAATGAAACAAAAAACACCTACCTAGCGCATCAGGCAGATTAAGTACAGTGCAAAATCTTTTTTTCCTTCTTTTTTTCAGTACATTTTAAACAGAAACCTGAACCATATTATCAAACTGAAGGAGGAGATAACGTTCTCAACCAAATTTTGTAATCAAACCTTAACAGTGGCGAAACCAGGACCACTTAGGCAGGATACACAATATAAACAACAAGGCTTGAAAAACATTTCTCAGGACTGCATAGAAATTGGCATTGCATTTCAATTTTCTGTCACATACTTGACATAACAAACCAACTGCCTATTTCAGGTCAAGTTTGTCAGTATGGTAAGAGTTTGTCCATCTACTGCCCGACCAACCAGATGTGATTCTGGGGCAGTGTCTTGGTCTGAGGTCATATCGTCCAGCACAATCTGGGTTTGTGTCAGATACAGTCACAGTTGAGTGGTTCCCAGAGTCACAGTCCATGACCAGTACTGGGTCAGTGTCACCAGGCATGTCATAGCACACATCAGCAGTAGGGAGGTCAGTTTGACTGTCGGTCTGGATGACGGGTACATCATTGTCTAAGGCCTCAGGGTCGTTTTGCCCAAGTGTGGAAAGGCTGTATATTCATTACATGAAAGACTCCAGCATCCACACCAGTGTCCAGCCTAGTCAGCCTGTAGTTGACATCCCCCAGCTTCTGAGTGGGCCTGTGAACAGGGGTGCTAGTTTAGCTGTAAAGTTGGAATTTGCATCAGACCTAGGGTGGGACTTCACTCTTACGAGCTCACCAACAGCATAGGTAGTCTGACGACGTCTCACGTCATAGTAATGTTTTTGTCTGGTGTGACTGTGGTCATGCGCTGCTCTGGCGTGGTCGTGAGCTTCCTGCAGGGAGGCTCTAAGAGTCTCTGGGTACGGCACGCCGGGTTCATCCATGCCATCTCAGGAAGGTTGTGTTATGAGGTCGAGTGGGGTTTCCAGCTTCCGACCATACAGCATCATGGAAGGGCTGAGTCCTGTGCTATCATGGGGGGCTGTACGCAGTGCAAAGCAGATCTGGGAGAGAAACTTATCCCAGATGGTATCAAATGCCTTATAATAATAATAAAAAATCAAGAAATAACACAAAACTATCTGTATCAATTAAGTCTCGATGATCAAGCATATCAAGTAAGAGCCTGGTATGGTTATGTATATTTCTACCTTTTATAAAGGTAGAAGTACACGACAACTCGACCCAGATCACCAAGCCCATCTACCACTCAAAAGGGCGCATGCTACCACTGTGGGGAGGTTGGTCACTTCAAGAGGGACTGTTCGAGGTCACCCAGCCCCAGGAGGTCGGGAAACTAGAACTGGCCAGGTCCACAAGCGGCCAAATGGAGTCCCCCAAGAATGAAAAAGCTGAGCATCGACAAGTCATCAATATAGCCCGAGCCAAGGGCGAAGGCCCCAGCCTAATGGTCCCGATCACAGTTAATCACATCCACGTCCTGTGCGTCATCGACACAGGTGCGGAAGCCACTGTAATGTCACAAGAGGTGTTCCAGCAGCTCCAGTTAGCGGACCACTCGAACGGTAAACCAGATTGCCTCTTGAACGCCGAGACTGGAAAGGCAATGGGGACTGCACAAGGGCACAGTGTGACAATTAACATGGGCAGCAAAAGCCGGGACTGGGATGTGTCCGTAGCACCTATCCGCGACTCCCTCCTCATGGGGCTAGACTTCATGCTGGCGGCGGATGTGACAGTACTCAGCGGAGGCAAGGTGTTCATTGAGGGAGAGCCAGTGCCAAGCTTCATCGCTGGGAGGTCAGTGGAGAACTATGCCGTCTCCAGAGTGCTTCTCTTGAACCCATCAACCCTTCCTCTGGAAAGTGAATGTGACGTATGGGGTGTGGTGGAGCATCCCAAACCTGAAGTGACAGCAGTCCTGGAGCCAGCTGGACTAGCGGACGGCGTGTCCTCAGGCAGCGTCGTCGTAGACATGGATGAAAGGGTGCCTATAAGAATCTGCAACCTGTCTCCTTCTACCACAAACCTTACGGGAGGCACCTGCCTTGGAATCCTCATCGAAGCCATGGAGGAACCCCCTGATCTCTTCTCCAAAACCCCACCACCGGCTCCTGAGCTCTCGCAGCAGATACAACGTCTGAAGCCAGCGAGTGTGCTAGACCTGCCTCTCCATCTTCGAGAACTGTTCACTTCAGCAAGTGAGGGCCTGAGTGAAGAACAGCAAGAGGCATTTCTCCTTCTTCTCCTGAAGTACCAGTCCATCTTTCCAGCAACCGATGGAGACCTGGGCCGGTTCGATGTAGTCAAACACAGGATAGACACCGGCAATGGACGGCCTGCTAGACAACCTACACATCGCACACCACTTGGGTTCCAAGATGAAGAAGAGAAACATCTCAGAACGATGCTGGAAGCTGGTGTCATAACCCCTTCAACCTCTGAATGGGCGTCTCCAGTTGTGCTGGTTCGAAAAAAAAACAGCAGAGTCAGGTGGTGTATCGACTACAGGAAGCTCAACGAGCTGAACTAGAAGGACGCCTATCCACTACCGAAGACTGAAGGGTGCCTCGACACCGGTTACTGGCATATCAAAGTTCATGAGCAAGACCGGTGCAAGACAGCCTTCATCACGAAGTATGGGCTGTACGAGTATACCAGAATGCCTTTCGGGCTATGCAACGCCCCAAGCACTTTTCAGAGGGCCATGGAGGTTGTGCTCAGAGGTCTACAGTGGCAGAGTCTGCTCATATACCTCGACGATGTCATAATCCTGGGGAAGGGGGTTGATGACAGCCTAAGCAACCTGGCAACAGTCTTCGAGTGCATGAAACAGTACGGACTGAAACTCAAACCGCTAAGTGTCACCTGCTGAGGGATGAAGTTTTATTTCTCAGTCATGTTGTCAGCGGACAAGGTATCAGCCCAAACCCAGAACTCATCAAGTCTGTTCAGGACTAGAGCCCTCCCACGAACCTACCAGAGCTTCAAGCATTCCTGGGCCTCTGCAACTACTACTGACGCTTCGTGAAGGCATTCTCTGAGATCTGCAGCCCCCTTCACGAACTCCAGGGGAAGGATGTGGAATTTCGGTGGGGTGAACCGCAACAGCAAGCCTTCAAGGAGCTCAAGAACAGGCTCACATCGGCACCTGTACTGTCGTATCCTACTCCCACTGGCCAGTTTCTCCTGGATACGGATGCTTCCAACATTTGCATAGGGGCCGTGCTGTCTCAAGTTCAAGAGGGGGAAGAGAAGGTTATAGCCTACGGCAGTTCGCACTTGCAGAGTCAGCAGCAGCAGCAATACTGCGTAACCAGGAGGGAACTTCTAGCAGTTGTCAAGTTTGCAAGACAGTACAGACACTATCTCCTGGGTCGAAGCTTCATCCTCTGCACAGACCACAACAGCTTGACCTGGCTGTTCCGGTTCAAGAATCCTGAAGGACAGCTGGCAAGATGGATGGAGGAACTAAGTCAGTACAACTTTCAGATCGAACACAGAGCTGGAGCACGGCATGAGAATGCGGACGCGCTATCGAGGAAAGCACAAGGTCCTGTATGTGACTGCTACCAGGCGGGCAGAGATCTCAACTCACTTCCCTGCGGTGGATGCTCATACTGCCAGGAAGCTCACCAGCAGTGGTCCCGGTTCGAAGAGGATGTAGATGCCGTCGTGCCTCTAGCCATCAGGAGAAGAACAGCGAGTGAGAGCAGCTCGCAGGACTCATGTTCTGGCTCTGACTCACCTGAGGATGGAGAAAATCAGGCAGAGCAGCCAAACAGCCCTGTAGTAAACTCACTGGAAAACGGAGGAAACCAGGCAGAACAGCTGAGCAGCCCTGTAGTGAACTGGATGTCACAGTACAGTGGAAAAGCGATGGAGGATAAGCAGAGAGGAGATCCCCACTTGTCTAAGCTACATCAGTGGATGGATGATGGCGAGTTGCCAACACAAGAGCATGTTGCACTGGAGGCCCCGGCTTTGAGGAAGTACTGGCTGTGCTGGCACCAGATAGAGCATCAGCAAGGGGTCCTATGCTACCGGTGGGAAAGCGGAGTCGGCACACCCCCATTGCTCCGTCTCCTAGTTCCTCAGTCCCTCCAACGCGAAGTCACGGAGTCCTGCCACTGCCCACCACAGTCCGGCCACCTTGGAGAAGGGAAGACACTCCACCATGCCTAACAAAACTTCTTCTGGAAAGGAATGGGAGGAGATATCAAGCTGTTCGTCAGGACGTGTCACAAGTTTCAGGTATGCAAGTTGGTGGGTAGACCTGGACAAGCCCCACTCCAAATGTACCAGGCTGGTGTACCCAAGGACCGCCTACATGTGGATGTAGTAGGCCCCTTTCCAGTCTCAAGTGCAGGCAACAAGTACATCCTGGTGTTTATCGATCAGTTCACCCGGTGGGTGGAAGCTGTCCCAATCCCAGAACAGACCGCCGAGATCACAGCCAAGAAGCTCGTCTATGAGTTCATCGCCAGGTTCGGCTCTCCTCTCGAAATACACACAGACCAGGGCAGGAACTTTGAGAGTGAGCTCTTCAGAGAAGTCTGTCGTCTCCTTCAAGTGGCGAAAACCAGGACTATGCCCTATCATCCATTGTCTAACGGCCAAGTGGAAAGGTTTAACCGGACGCTCCCGCAAATGGTCAGATGCTACGTCAATGAAAACCAGAAGAATTGGGATGAACACCTACTGCTTTCTCACAGCTGCATACCGGAGCTCCCCACATGCCTGCACGGGATTCTCGCTGGGGGTCACTGACGTCAATGTTGCAAGAACACAACCACCGGAGTTTGTGGCCAGCCTGGAAGAACAGCTAAGGATGACACATGAGTTGGCGAGAAAACATCTGCGGACTGCACAACTGAGACAGAAGAAAGAACATGATCATGAACATGATTCGTGCAAGAGAAAGAGCCTATAATGTAGGAGACCTTGTCTACGTCAGAGACAGTACCAAGAAGAAAGACCAGAGCCCTAAGTTAAAGGCACCATGGAAGGGTCCCTGTCTCGTCACCAAATGCTTAGGCCTAGTTCTGTACCAAGTCAGAGAACCAAAGAACAGCAAAGTCCTTCATCATGACCGGCTACTCCCCTGCTCCTCTGACACTGTGCCTGGATGGATGAACCGATTAAGACACTCATTGCTGCAGGAGGATGAAGATAAGGATGCAGTGGAGGATGCACATACACCACCTGTCTGCACCAGCTCTCCTGCAAGTACCCCCACTCATCCTGGGAATCCAGCCAAGGATGACACAGATGCCCCGACCTCTCCATTAAGCGACCGCCGGAGGTCAGAGCGTTCCCCGGGATATCTCCTCGACCGACGCCGAGCCGTGGACAGCCTGCTGCACGTCGTCGCCGACGAAGAGCAAAGACCCAACCGGCACCCCCGAGTGGCTCCAGCTCTGGGTCAGACGAAGAAGCTGCCAACCCAGCCCAACTTACCAGGAGGGGCAGGTCCATAGCCAGGCCTGCCCGCTACAGAGACGACTCCTGACTGACGGAGACCGCGACTGACTGACATTAGTTAAGGGTTAGTCAGGTGAGTTGCAGAGATAGTTGGGGTTAGATAAGTTAAGTGTTTTTTTTATATATTTGAGAGGCCCTGTTAGTTATGTTTGGACAATTGGAGATAGCTGGCGGTTCAGGCCAGACTTTTTACTTTTACGTTTACTGCAGTTACTAGGCAGCGTGTTCTGTTATTTCAATAAGTTAGTGATTAGGTGCTGAAGGGACTCAGCAGTCTAGAGGGGGAGTAGTGTGGCGCATACCGAGCTAGATTGTCGGGACAGGGGCTATTGCCAGGGTGACTAGAGAGGGAAGCCGCCATTGGGTGGGGGGGCACGCGCTGTCGCGTGGATAGCCAGCTTGACCCGGAAGCGTAGGCAGTTGTTATCTGGAGTCCTACAAGTATAGACGTGAGTCGAGCTGCTCCTCCCGTCTATGCCGGGACCCGCCAGGTTACAGCCCCAAGCAAACCCCTATACCAGCAAAGAGCCAGAGAGACAGAGGGTGGTCAGCTAGACCCCCTTTCATCGCTGAACACCAAAAGGGTGAGTCTACAAACATCAAGTTAACGTTACGCTACCGAGCGTCAGGACGGCAGGTTAGCATAGCGCGGCCGCTAGCCGCTATTGCATCGTCAACACTCAGGTGTCAGTATCAGCCCGCGTCGCGACAGTATCATGAGGCCAGCCGAATGTGATGTCCCATGACGAAAGAAAACGGACTCTCCCCACTGCCGTTTCCAGAAGTTTCTCTCTGTTTCAACTGAGTGAGTTTCTTCTAAGAACACACAATTTGTCCTTTGCTCCTTACAAAAAAGAAAAGTTGCCTTATGCTTCACATTATTTTTCAACCGCCTAGTATTTAACGATATCAAAGAAAACATTTAACTTATTTAACCTTTACGAAATGGGCAAAATATTTAACGATGCACAGGAATGAGTGATTTAGTCCTTATCAGACATGTTCAGAGCAATAACCTTAAATTCCATCTGAACAAAGTGAACAATCTAACAACATCAGCACACCTGTTTAGAACCAAGGCGCCCTAAGGACTTTTCTTCAGGGTCTACTCGTCGGTTGTCAGTCCCTCAGGGAAGCGCTCTTCCCCTTTCTCCTAGCATCCCGAACCATCGGCCACGGTTCGGTACGAGCCTCCCAGCCTTCTCTGGAGAAAGCTTCTTTGAAGCGTATGTGCCTACTACTACTACTACTTTCGGCTGCTCCCGTTAGGGGTCGCCACAGCGGATCATCCGTTTCCATTTCTTCCTGTCTTCTGCGTCTTCCTCTTCCTTTGAAGCGTACGTGCGTCTCGCTGCAATCTCTCGCATGTCCCGATCTCTTCCAGACGTCATCCCGCACAGGTCTCATCCCGGACTGGACTATCACTGGCCTCGGTGTGTTGCTCCTTAGCGGTAGCAGCGCTGCCCTTTGCTCCCGGGCGGTGAACAGTATCCACCGCCTCGCGCGGTTGCCGGTCTGCAGACGGGGGTACAGCTCCTGTGAGAATCCCGACGACACGTTCTCTTGTGTCTTCTCCATCTTTCTCTGGTAAACCAGTCAGCCTCAAATTCCCTCGTCTTGTGTAGCGAGCTTATTCCACCCACACATGAATTCCTTAGCGTCTTGTGTCCTTTCTGCAGCTCACCGATTTCCTTTGGAAGCACAGCGACCCCCTCCTTGTCCTCTGTAGTAGTTGCCACTGTGTTGGCTTCCATGCGTTTTGCAAAGTTTTTCATAAGTTCAGCCTGTTCATCCATCTTTTGGGTCAGAGCTTGCACTGCACGGAGAATCGCTGCGGCTGTACTGTCATCCACCTTCATGTTTCACCTCGCGCTTTCCATTTCTCGGGTTTCGGACTTTTAATTGGCGTGTGACTCCAATTTATTCTTTCTTCCTTAGAACTCTCGTCATCCACACAGATGTCTTCTGCGTCGCCGTCGTCACGCACCTCGCGAAGAGCTGTTGGGTTGCACCTGCGGTCCGTCATTCTAACAAACACCTTGTTTCCTTTGTTCCAAAGTCTTGAGTACTGCAATATAAATTATTTTTTTCAAGGTATTTTGATACTGTTATCTGGTTAAACAATATTAGTGTAATGATCTCTGCCCTCTGGCTATGTTAACTTATAATATTAATAAAGCAAGGACGACTTCTCTCGTGCTGGGTGTTTATTCACCGACCGGATTCCGACTGACGTTGTTACGTACATCACGTGACTTTGTTGTGGCGCTACGGAAAGCCGTAAGGGACATTAGCAAATCAAATATTACTAGCAAATATTACATCTCCCTTTTTCTGAAAAGTGCTGCTTTCTCTGCAGAGATACAGACCACGTTGAGCACGTTTATAAGCGAATACAATCTTAATAAGAAAGAATATGAAAGTGGAACTCTTATATAACTGGACTGCAACAAATTAGTGTAAAACATTTCCTTCACTGTCTACATGTGACACCGTAATAACATTTCATCTTTTTTTTTCATTTCATTACTGGTAACTGCAAACAGCAGGTAGGTACACAAGGTAAGTGAACGCTGTAAATATTTCTTTTCAAAACATAGCAGGTATAGTACAGGTTGGTGTAAAATTCTCTCTTTTTTTAACATTCGTAAGTCAAGGATTTGTCTTGGTTTGATCGTGCGACCTGACCTCGTGGTGTAACCAGGCTGTGTGTCTGGTTGTCGCTGATTGTTCGTGTCTGGAGGTTCAGCATGCTCTTGCTGATGGGCTTGTGTGTTGTTGTTAGCGCTGGTAACAGTCTGCTGTGAAGTGTGTGTGTGTAGTGAGAGTGTTCACTCTGCTTTGTCGCAGGTGTTGACGGTTGCGTTGGTAGATCTGACCTTCTTTGGTTTGGATGTGGTAGCTCCTGTCTGTGTTCGCTGGTCTTTCCACAGTTGCAGGTCTCCAGGATCTATCCTCCTGCCGGAAGCGGATTGGTGTGCCTGCGGGCAGGTGGGGCAGAGGTTTGGCTGTTCGGTTGTAGTATGCCTGCTGGCGCTGTTGACATACCTCTCTCCTTTTGTGAACATCCTTCTGACTGGCGATCTGTGGCTGCAGGTGTTTTGCTGTTGATGGGAGAATGGACCGCAGCCTCCGACTCATCAGTAGCTGTGCCGGTGATTTCAGGTTGTCCACCGGTGTGTTGCGATACTCCAGTAAGCTCATGTAGGGGTCTTTGTTCTCAGCTTTGGCTTTGTCCAGGATGCGTTTGGCCGTCTGGACAGTCTTCTCGGAGAGGCCGTTGCTCTGTGGGTAGTGGGGGCTTGTGGTGGTGTGTGAGAAACCCCATGTCTGTGAGAAGTTGCGGAACTCACCAGAGCTGTAGCACGGACCGTTGTCGCTGATGATAGTCTCGGGGATTCCGTGTCGAGCCATTGCTGCTTTTCAGCTTCATGATGACGGCAGATGAGGTGCAGCTGTAAAGTCTCTCTAGCTCAAAGAATCTGGAGTAGTAGTCCACAGTGACTATGAAGTCCTGTGAGTTCCATGTGAATAGGTCTGTGCCTATCACTTGCCACGGCCGCTCGGGTATGGCGTGTGACATCATTGGTTCCTTTGCATTTGCGCTGCGTCGTTCTTGGCATATGCTGCAGTCTGCTACCGCATCCTCGATCTGTTTCCCCATGCCAGGCCAGAACAGTAAGTCTCTTGCTCGGCATTTGCTTTTTTCCACGCCAAGGTGGCTGGCATGGATGCGCTGTATCATGTCCTTGCGAAGCTTTTGGGGGACAATGATTCTCTCACCTTTGAACAGGATACCGTCCATTTCTGAGATTTCTGCTCTGTGGTTCCAGTATTCCTGGATGCTGGGCGGGCACTTTTTCTTTGTGTCTGGCCAGCCAGTGAGTGTGGCTCGTCTGAGTGCGGTGAGCTGTGGATCTTGCGCTGTTTCCTGCTTGATTTCTGTGAGTCTTGTGTCACTCATAGGGATGTTGCTGAGGACTGTGTGCACTTGGGCCTCCATCCCTTCCTGTAGGTCACTGTCGTGGTGTTCTATTGACTTGCGTGACAGTGTGTCGGCCACCGGTATGTCCTTACCGGGGCGGTGGATGATTTGGATGTCGTATTTTTGGAGCGCCAGGATCATCCGTTGCAGCCGGGGTGGTGCTGCTGCCAGTGGCTTTTTTAGTATTGCCTCCAGAGGCTTGTGGTCTGACTCCACAATCACTTTTCGTCCGTACATGTACTCGTGGAACCTCTTGCGGCCGAAGACCACAGCGTAGAGCTCCTTCTCTATCTGTGCGTAGTTTTCTTCAGTGCTGTTGAGTGACTTGGACGCATAGGCAATTGGTTTGCCATCTTGGAGCATGACAGCCCCAAGGCCACTTTTGGATGCATCCACTTGGAGTCGCAGCTCTTTCTGCGGGTCGAAATATGAGAGTACTGGACCTGGGTGCTGTGTAATGAGATTCTTCATCTCCTGGAACGCCTTGTCATGGACTGCATCCCACACAAACTCACTGTCCTGTTTCAGAAGCTGTCTGAGGGGTGAGTTTATCTGTGAGAGGTGTGGAGCGAATCTGGCGAGGTAGTTGATCATCCCGAGGACTGTCTCCAGCTCTGCTTTGTTCTGTGGGGGTTGCATGTCCTTGACCGCCTTCACCTTGTGTGGGTCTGGTTTGATGCCTTCGTGTGAGAGCGTATGGCCGAAGTAGCGTACCTCGGACACGCATATGTGACACTTGTCGGGGTTGAGCCTCACCCCTCGCTCCCTTGTGCGCTTCAGCATCGCTCTGAGACGCTGGTCATGTTCCTCTTTAGTCTTGCCGAACACTAGTATGTCGTCCACTATGGCCGTCACACCGTCCAATCCTTCATATGTTTCATCCACGCGTCTCTGGAACTCGTCTTGAGCGGACACGATTCCGAATGGCAGTCTGAGGAAACGATACCTGCCAAACACTGTGTTAAATGTCGTCAACATTGAGGATTCAGTGCTCAGTTTGATGGCCCAATAGCCTGACCGCGCGTCTAACACGCTAAAGTACTCAGCTCCAGCGAGCTTTGTGGTGGTGTCCTCCAGCGTGGGGAGGGGGTAGTGAGGTCGTTGTATCACTTTGTTAAGAGCTCTGGGGTCTAAACACACTCTAAGTTTGCCTGTCTTTGGCTTCTCAACAATGACGAGTGCGTTCACCCATTCTGTGGGTTCTGTTACCTTACAGATTATGCCGCCTTTCTCCATGCTGTCAAGCTCGTCCCTCAGTTTGCTGCGTAGGGCGATGGAGATTCTGCGTGGCGGGCAGACGACCGGCGTTGCATCTGGTGTGACGCGGAAGGTGCACTCGCCTGGGAACTCTCCTATTCCCTGGAAAACATCTGCATACTCATCCATTATGCTCTGTGATGTGACATTGTTTTCCTCGCTCACAGCCATCACTATTTTTACCAAGTTTAGGTCACGGCATGTTTTCATTGCCATGACTGGTGGGGCGTTTGTGTCAATGACGTAAAAGTCCAGCATCATTGCATTGTCTCTGTACTTACATTTGAGTTTGCATGTGCCTTTCACGCTCAGCGCGCCTCCTCCATATTCAGTGAGTCTGTGTATTGCTGGTTTCAGTGTCACATTTTTGAACAGCGCCTGGAACAGGTTGGTGGGAATAGTATTGGCCTGTGCCCCAGTGTCTAGTTTAAACTTTACCTTCTGTGGAGGTGTGCCAATTCCAACCTCTACATAAGCCTGCTCGTTGCTTTTTCCGTTGTTCTCTATTGAGATGCAGTCTATGTACAGCTCTGTCTGTTCTCCCACAGCGGTGCTCTCCACTGTAATGTTGTCGAAGTACAGTTCTTCCTGCTCTCTGTCAGTGGTGTACTCTTCTGGGTTCTCTCTGACGGCATGTACTGTGCCGCGGTAGTACTTTGTCTGTCCCTGGGAGCTAGACTTGCATACTTTAGCAAAATGATTGAGCTTCTTGCATTTAATGCATTGTTTACCCTTAGCTGGACAAGTGGCTTTAGCGCCGTGTAGCCCTCCACAATAGCTACACGCCCTGGCGGCAGTGCTAACGTTACCCTCCCTTTGTCTGAAGTTAGCGTTAGCTGCTTTGGGTGCGTTCGGTTTGTAAGTCTTTCTGCCTATTGCGTGCACCGTTTCATGTGTGCTGCCCTGGCCCATAAACTTTAGCTGTTGCTTTGCTAGCTCGTGTGAGCGGGCTACATCTATGGCTTTCTCTAGCGTTAGCTCAGCTCCCTGGCTAAGTAGCTTTTCTCTCACTCTGGGTGAGTTGGTGGCAAACACGATGCGGTCCCTGACCATCTCGTCGGCATTTGGGTAGCCACAGTCTTTGACTAGGAGCTTTAGCTCAGTTACAAATTGTTCGAAGGATTCACTCTCTCCCTGCATCTTTTCATGAAATTTATATCTGGCATAAATCGGGTTTGCTTTGGGGGTGATGTACTCAGTGTACTTATCGTAGTACGTTTCTAGCTTCTTGGCCTGTTCTCCGCTGAGTGTCCAAGTGTTGTGCACATCGCGCCCTTTTTCCCCTATCCAGAGCAGGAGGTAGCTGCATTTCTCCTCTTCGTTCTTCCCGCGCAGGGGGCCCTTGAACATTAGCTCCGTTGTTTGTCGAAATCGTCTCCATGCTTCAGGTAAGTTCGCCGATTCCCAGTCCATCCGTGGAGCTGGAACGCCGTACGAATCCATATTGGGGATTTAAATCCCACTACTCTGACACCATGTAATGATCTCTGCCCTCTGGCTATGTTAACTTATAACATTAATAAGGCAAGGACGACCTCTCTCGTGCTGGGTGTTTATTCACCGACCGGATTCCGACTGACGTTGTTACGTACATCACGTGACTTTGTTGTGGCGCTACGGAAAGCCGTGAGGGACATTAGCAAATCAAATATTACTAGCAAATATTACATTAGGTTATTGCTCATAAAGGTTTACATTTCAAGGACTCTACGACAAAGTTTAACCGGAGCCTGCAAGGACACTGCTACTCACTCCGCCATCTTGGATCCTCTCCCGAAACAAAGATTTTAAGGAGAATGATAAATTAAAGAACTTTATTTTGGGATATTTTCTGAACCATTAGCACACCTTTGAACGCCATAGTTTTCCAAAAAGTTTTTATTCATCTACATATTCTTTAATCTTTATTGTTTTATTGTTAGATGTTAGAATTCTCTCTGTTCATTGTATCTCATTATTCAAGTTTCTATTTAATTGATTTAATATTGTCTGTTTTTGCATTTGCATTTTATGTAAGAAAATAATTTATTTCTTTGTTACTGTTCTGCAATTTTGTACAGGTCAAACGCAATTAAAATAGTTAACTTGTTCAGTAAATGCATCGTCTGCTGGTTTATTTTAAGACTTCCCAGCACAGTAGTAAGTCATGACAATGGTATAGTAATGATCAAGCATGGACATAATATTGTCGGTGGTGGGAGGTGGGTTTAGTGGGGGGGGGGGGGACAAAATAAAATTCCGTTTAGGGCCCCATAAAGCCTTGGGCCGGCTCTGCCCTACCCTACCTACCATACCTTTTCCTATCGGGCTCCGTTCTTTTGGAATAACCTGCCTGCTGCCATCAGACCATCAGAGTCTGTTGAGTCCTTTAAATCCAAACTTAAAACTCATCTTTTTCGCTTGACCTACAATTAGTTACCTTTAAGTTGAGTGCTTCACAACCTGTACTGCATGGTGGGTCGCTTTCTGTCTCAATGAATTTACCAACCACTGTTCCGCCGACGAAATTATAGAGTATACATTATTGTCACGTATCGGGAAAGAACCCAAAAGCAGACGGGACAACCAGGTAAGGGAAGAATCCAGTCTTTATTGAAGTGACCGATCTCGGGGGTAGAGCAGGAGGTGGCTCTGTGGCAGGTAGGCAGGCAGGCAGAAGTCCATGAATGGCGACGTTCCAGCGAAGACTGGTCCATAGTGGAGGCCTTTTAAGGGTGAGGACGATTGCCGGGGTAGAGGGGGGGTCAGCAGGTGTCAGCTGGCGTAGCAGGTGTCAGCTGGTGTAGCAGGTGTCAGCTGGTGTAGCAGGTGTCAAGGGCGATCGCTTTGATGTCAAGGGTGAGAGGCTGTGACAGTACCCCCCTCCGAGGGGCGCCACCGGGCGACCTACCAGGCCCGTCAGGGTGTGTCCTGTGGAAGTCCCGGATGAGGTTTGCGTCTAGGACAAGGCGACGAGGGACCCAACACCTCTCCTCTGGGCCATATCCCTCCCAGTCCACGAGATACTGCAGGCCGCGACTGCGGTGACGAGAGTCCAGGAGACGACGAACGGTGTAAGCCGAATGATCGTCGATCGTACGAGGAGGTGGGGGCGGGGGGGGCGGAGGAACTAGAGGGCTGGTAGCAGGCCCGTAGCCAGAAACATATTTTTGGGGGGGGGGCAACACTGCCGAAAGCTACCGGTAAATAAAATTCCCACACTGTATACTATAGCCTAATACCCAACCGTACGGTAAATGTCAACGTATTAATGGCCCATAGATAATCATCAATGCATTAATAAATAAAAGTGGGTCTTACCTTATAAAAGCAGGTCCAATCGTCTTTTTTGTCTGCAAAAGATGTCCAGTACCTCTTCCGGCGTCACCACAATGTCTCTGTGCTCCGAGAGCAATGTCAGTCCATTAAGCCGTCTTTCCGTCATTGTACTGCACATTTTGTCCTTGATCCTTCCCAGACGGGAAAAACTTCTCTCGACATGGGCACTGGTGACAGGAAGCGTGGTCAAAACGTGGGGAAGCTTGAAGATGCTTGGAAACAACTCACTGTTACAGGCATTTTATGCCTCAATGGCATTTTGTGGAACATAAATTGCATCTGTCCATTTATCCCGTCAGGAGTCAATTTCTGACTTTACAACTTCCAGATGCGGTGACACTTCATCAGGATACAGGTTGGAGAGCGCTTGAGCTGAGCTGTCGTTCAGCATGCTGACCTTAGATGGCAGTAAGGAGCAGATGTTGGAGATCACATTTCTGTGTTTGCTGAAGCGTTCCTTCATCTGTGATGAATAAAAGTCAAGCATGACTATGAAAAGCTTTTGCCGTTAGTGATTTTCACAGGCCTTCAATGGATCCTCATTGCAGTCCATGCCTCTTCGTGGTCGAAATTCAACCCCATACTTGGCTGCTTGGGAAGAGGTCTTTTGGAAAATCTGCCTGAACTCCATCTCAGAGTTAGCCCTCATCTCATCTACCTGCTTAATAACAGCATCAGCAGCTGAAACGCAACTCACCAAGTCACAATTTTCCTTCTGAAGGAAGGTGGACAGGTGGTAGGTTTTTGCAAGCATCTTCTCACTCACATTCATGGACAGCATGAATTCTGCATTGTCAATTGAATTAAAGAGCTGAGTGGCTTTGACAGATGTGTCTCCTGTGAAGGTTTCACTGATTTTCTGCAGGCTGGATCGCACAGGGTCTAAAAGCTCGTTGAATGTAAATATTGCGTCGTGGCGTTCGACCCATCTCGTTTCACACAACTTCGTCAGTCGCGTTTTCTTGCAGTCGGGTAAAAGACGCTCCGTCTCGTGTCACAGACTGCATGCAGACCGCAAAGCCCAATCATGGAAAAAAGTGCAGATTTCCGAGACAATTCCAAAGCAATTTCGCACCATTTGTACAGTGCAGCACTTGTTTAGGACCAAATTCAAACTGTGGCTGGCACAGTGCACATAAACTGCTTGCTTGTGCTTCTCTTTGATTTTAGCTTGGGCACCATTTAAACGGACACTCATGGCAGATGCGCCGTCGTATCCCTGGCCACGTAAAAACTGTAAATCAACGCCTGCATTTGTCAACTGACTTTCGATTGAATTGGCGATTGCCTCCCCGCTTAACATCTCGATATCAACAAAGGACAAAAAATCCTCTCTGATGCTATATTGGCTGTCGTGCTGGTTCACGTATCTGACACAGACAGAAAGCTGCTCCCGCCCTGAAACATCTCTCATTTCATCTGCCAACACAGCGAAACACTGCGCGGAGTTTACTTTCTGCACCAGTTTGTTTGTTATCACATCTCCAATTATGCTGATTATTTCATTTTGCACATCAGGACTGCAGTAGCTAGCGTTTGCTGCACATTTACTCAAGTGTTGTAACAGTACTGTGTCGCCAGATGTCGCCCTAAACCTGAGTAAAGCCCTGCAATTTCCGTCATTGTGAGTTGGCTCATTCAATGTCACTGGTCCTGAATCAATATCACCTCTCAGGGCGAGTTCTTGGCGACTGCAAAAAATCAACGTTGCAATGATGCTTTTGAGTTTTTCTCTGTTTTCTTGGACTCGCTTTTTTCTCTCAGAATCTAGCCTCAGTGAAATTGCATCCATTTTATTGTTGAGAACCATTTGGAAATTGTCCGCTTTCAAAATTGCATCCTTGTGATATGCCTTTTGTGCATGGTCTTTGAACGTCTCTAAAGCATGTTTCCAGTCTGAGAAGTGGACATTAATTAGCTTGCCAGCTTTTCTGTGCCCTCCCTTGCCCACATGCTCGACTGCAAACGCAACACAGTGCTTACCAAAACAACCGTCGGACCTTGTTGAGTATACTAGCCAGCTAAACTGGTCAATCCAGTGACGTTGGAAATGTAGTTTACCTCCTAGTTTTGTAGGGAATGTTTGTCCGATATTGGCCATCCAGTCCAGTGAGTATATTTCTCTTCTCTGTTCGTCTGATATTTTCCCACCAATATAATCCACAAAGTCGTGTGAAAACGTTTCCGAGGTAGAGGACGGTGGGCGGGTCTGCTAACTCTGGCTCCGTCTCCAAGGAAGGGGGCATTGGGTCTGCTAACACTTGCTGCGGAAAATCGGTAACGTTAGTGACCAGATCATCTGTAATGTTCTTGTTTTTCTTTTTTGAGTCGGGACACGTTGAAACAAAAAAAATCACTGATTTTACGAATATTAACTTTACTGCTCTTGCCTGATTTACAGGTAGCTTTCGGCGGCTCCATTGCTTTTGAAAAGCAAACTATAGATCGACCATTTAGCTAGCATAACCAGTGGCAGGTTGCTAGCTGACTCGTCAGACCCCTGAGCCAATCAAAAGCCTGTGATTTTATTTGTTTTACGAAACAGACCAATAAGATACATCATGTTTGGAAACAAATTAACTGACAGGTTTAACGCCTGTCAGTCACGATAGATGCAGTGTATGAGTAGGCTAGAGGGGCGGTGACAAATAATCAAAACGATAACTAAATAATTATTGGTGCCATTTCAGACGGGCCGTGGGGTTTCGGGGGGGTTCAGACACGAAAACCACCTACCTGGCTACGTGCCTGGCTGGTAGAGACAGGTTTGAGGCAGGACACATGGAAGGAAGGGTGAACCCGGAGAGTGCGGGGCAGCTTCAGATGGACCACAGAGGGGTTAATGATTTTGACAATGGGAAAGGGACCAATATACCTGGGGGACAGTTTTTTAGCATCCGATCTCAAGGGTAGATCCTTGGTAGAGAGCCATACCTGGTCACCGGGGGAGTAGTCCGGAGCAGGGGTGCGATGACAATCCGCCAAGCGCTGGTAACGGCCGGAGGCCCTGAGCAGTGCAGCACGGGCTCGCCGCCAGGTCCGACGGCACCGACGGACATGGGCCTGGACAGACGGAACCGGAATGTCTACCTCTTGAGAAGGAAAAAGGGGGGGCTGATAGCCGTAAAGGCATTGAAAAGGGGACAACCCAGTAGCAGACGATGGCAGGGTGTTATGGGCATATTCTACCCAGGGAAGTTGTGAGGACCAAGAGGATGGGTTGGCAGACACCAGACAGCGGAGAACCGTCTCCAATGCCTGGTTGGCCCTCTCGGCCTGGCCGTTGGTCTGAGGATGGAACCCCGATGACAGGCTGACGGTGGCACCGATGGCAGAGCAGAAAGCCTTCCAGACCGCAGAAGTGAACTGGGGGGCACGGTCAGACACTATATCACGGGGAAGACCGTGGACCCGGAAAACCTCCCTGACCAGCAGATCCGCAGTCTCTCGGGCCGAAGGCAGTTTAGACAAAGGCAAAAAGTGAGCAAATTTACTGAAGCGATCAACGACAGTCAGTACAACGGTGTTACCGTCGGAGGCGGGCAGACCAGAGACGAAATCCAAGGACAGATGCGACCAGGGACGGTGTGGAACAGGCAGGGGGCGCAGCAAACCGGCACTGGCCCGAGTGGAGGGCTTATTCTGGGCACAAACAGGACAGGCAGAAACAAAAGACCCAGTATCCTCCGTCATGGAAGGCCACCAGAACCACCTGCGGAGGATGGCTAGGGTACGGGTTACTCCAGGATGGCAGGTAAGTTTGGAAGAGTGAGCCAACTGCAACACGCTAGATCTAACAGCGTCTGGAACAAACAAGCGCCCGGGGGGACCGTTACCTGGGTCAGGCTGAGTCTGTTGTGCTGCCATGACCTCCCTTTCAATGTTCCAGGTGACAGCCGCAGCCGCAACCACACAGGTAGAGGGAACGATGGTGTCAGGTTGGAGCTTGGGCTCAGACTCCTCCCCATGCACACGAGACAGAGCATCGGGCTTGGCATTCCTGGAGCCAGGTCTGTACGTCAAAGAAAAATTAAAATGACCAAAAAAGAGCGCCCACCTGGCTTGGCGCGCGGTGAGTCGCTTTGCTGACTGGATGTATTCCAGGTTCTTATGGTCAGTCCACACTATAAAAGGAAGCTCAGACCCCTCCAGAAAATGTCACCATTCCTCCAGTGCCAATTTAACCGCCAGGAGCTCACGATTCCCCACATCATAGTTCCTTTCAGCTGGGGACAGACGGCGAGACAGGAAGGCACAGGGGTGTGTCTTGCCATCCTCACTGGAGCGCAGAGAAAGGACCGCCCCCACCCCAATCTCAGAGGCGTCCACTTCTACAACGAACTGCTTGGTTGGGTCTGGCTGGATGAGGATAGGAGCTGTGGTGAAGCGGTGCTTGAGGGCTTGGAAAGCTGCCTCTGCTACAGGGGTCCACAGGAACGGTCTGGAGGTGGAGGTAAGAGCGGTTAGTGGGGCCGCAATGCGGCTGTAGTTGCGGATGAACCGTCTGTAGAAGTTGGCAAACCCGAGGAACCTCTGAAGCTGCTTACGGCTGGTCGGGCTTGGCCACTCAAGAACCGCTCTGACCTTGGCGGGGTCCATTCTCACCTGCCCATCGGCCACGATGTAGCCCAGGAAGGTGACTGAAGGGGCATGGAATTCGCACTTCTCTGCTTTTACGAAAAGGCGGTTCTCCAGAAGCCGTTGAAGGACTTGGCGGACGTGCAGGACATGCTCTGACAGGTCTCTGGAAAAAATCAGGATATCATCCAGGTAAACAAAAACGAAACGATCCAACATGTCACGTAGGACGTCATTGACCAGACTCTGGAAGACAGCTGGGGCATTAGTGAGACCAAACGGCATCACCAGATATTCAAAATGCCCCAGGGGGGTGTTGAAGGCAGTCTTCCATTCATCTCCATCTCGAACCCGGACCAGGTGGTAAGCATTGCGGAGGTCTAGTTTAGTGAACACTGTGGCTCCCTGGAGAGAATCAAAAGCGGAAGTCATGAGGGGCAGAGGGTACTTATTCTTGACTGTGATGTTATTGAGGCCTCTATATTCAATACACGGCCGGAAGGTCTTGTTCTTCTTGGCCACAAAAAAGAACCCCGCACCAAGGGGTGATGATGACGGGCGAATAAAACCAACAGCCAAGGAGTCCTTGATGTACCTCTCCATGGACTCCCGCTCAGGCTTGGAGAAGCTATATAGGCGGCTGCTGGGGAGGGGAGCGCCCGGCAGCAGGTCAATAGTGCAATCATAGGGGCGATGAGGAGGCAGGGAGAGAGCTTGCTGCTTGTTGAACATGGCTTGGAGGTCATGGTACTCTGGAGGCATCAGTGACAGGTCAGAGGTCTCAGAGCTTGACACCTGACAGGGGACAGACTGAGGCAGAGCAGACTGGAGGCATATGGCATGACAGACGGGACTCCAACTTGAAATTCTGGCCGATGACCAATCAATATGGGGACTATGCTTAACCAGCCAGGGATGACCAAGTATAACGGGAACAAGGGGAGAATTGATAACGAAAAAACTTAACTCCTCTTGATGGTTTCCCGACAACAGGAGGCGCACAGGCTCGGTCTTAGAGGTTATCCGGGCCGGGAGACGTCCATCCAGGGCATTAGTTTCAAGAGGCTGGTCCAGACTCACAGTGGCAAGACTTAGCTGCTTCACAACACTTGCATCCAAAAAGCTTTCATCAGCTCCAGAGTCAATTAAAGCCAAAAGTTTAGTGGACTGACCTTTAAAACTGATGGTAGCTTGCAACTGGGTACGTGGACGAGGAGACAGAGGCCAGACAGTTGGGCTCACGAGGATCCTCCCCCTCCCTCGTGAGCCTGCTAGTCTGACGGAACGGTGAGGGCAGGAGGCGAGAAAGTGACCAGGCTGACCACAATACAAGCAGCTGTTCTCGGTGATGCGGCGTTGACGCTCCTCCGGGTTGAGCCGGAAGCGGCCGAGTTGCATCGGCTCCGAAGCTGGGGAAGAGTCACGCCTCGGGCTTTCTCGGAGGACGTCAGCCTCAGGCGAGCGAGCTCGGCCCCCAGAGTTTGGAGGTGTGGCCCGTGGTAAGTTGTTGTGACCAGGAAAGCGGCGCGTCCTCTCTCGCCTCCGCTCCCGGAGACGGTTGTCCACACGAATGGCCAGGGTAACCAATTCCTCCAACCCTCCAGGCTCGGGGTAGGAAACCAATTCGTCCTTTATGGATTCGCTTAGCCCGTTGGAAAAGCCGGCCTGGAGGAACTCGTTGTTCCATCCGCTCTCCGCTGATAGCGTACGGAACTCAACTGAGTAGTCGGCGACGCTGCGGGAACCCTGGCGGAGAGAGATCAGTCTTTTTGATGCATCCTTTCCCCGCACGGATGATCAAAAACCTGGCGAAAAGCAGTGGTGAACTCAGCGTAGGATGAGGAAGTGGAGGCCCGCATCTCCCACACCGCTGTAGCCCAATCCAGGGCGCTTCCCCGGAGAAGACCCATGATGTAAGCGACTTTGGCTCCATCCGTGGAATATGACTGGGGCTGCTGGTTAAACACAATCTCACACTGCATCAAAAAAGGGCGACAAAGTCCAAAATCTCCATCATACTTATCGGGCGGGGCAACCCATGGTGCCTTAGCCGAAGTTGATGGCGCCGAGGATGGCGGAGCTGGAGGGGCGGATCCCGGGCTAGCAGAGGCATTAAGTTGGGTCTGGATTCCGGAGATCTTTGAGCTGAGCCCACGGAGGGCGTCAGCCATCCCCTGTAGCACCTGGCTGTGCTGGCCGAGGACCGATTCCTGGTTGGCTACAGCCTGGCAGACCGTGGCCAGGTCTGTGTTGGAGTGGTCTGCTGGGTCCATAGTGGCTGGAACGTACTGTCACGTATCGGGAAGGAACCCAAAAGCAGACGGGACAACCAGGTAAGGGAAGAATCAAGTCTTTATTGAAGCGACCGATCTCGGGGGTAGAGCAGGAGGTGGCTCTGTGGCAGGTAGGCAGGCAGGCAGAAGTCCATGAATGGCGACGTTCCAGCGAAGACTGGTCCATAGTGGAGGCCTTTTAAGGGTGAGGGCGATTGCCGGGGTGAAGGGGGGGTCAGCAGGTGTCAGCTGGTGTAGCAGGTATCAGCTGGCGTAGCAGGTGTCAGCTGGTGTAGCAGGTGTCAAGGGCGATCGCTTTGATGTCAAGGGTGAGAGGCTGTGACAATTATAGAGTATATATTATAGATATAGAGTATAGATTATAGTGTATATATTATAGAGTATATATTATAGATTATAGAGTATAGATTATAGTATATAGATTGTCTGTTAATGTTCTCATTTATCCAGGTCATGGTTATCCAAAGGAGTTGAATCAAGTGCAACTGGACTTGGTATATATCCGTGAAGACGTTTCGCCTCTCATCCAAGAGGCTTCCTCAGTTCGTGCCTTTCTGACTAGACAAAGCTAGTCTGAGGAAGCCTCTTGGATGAGAGGCGAAACGTCTTCACGGATATATACCAAGTCCAGTTGCACTTGATTCAACTCCTTTGGATGAGAGTGTATAGATTATAGAGTATATGTTATAGACTATAGTGTATATATTATAGCGTATATATTATAGAGTATAGATTATAGTGTATAGATTATAGAGTATATGTTATATATTAGAGTATAGACTATAGTGTATAGATTATAGATTAAATAATATAGAGTAACGATTATAGATTATTGACTATTGCAAACTGTTCTCTTCTCTAACATGTCTTTTTTCGTTCTGAATGATGTCTTCTCATTTCTCTTCTGCGTGTGTGAATGGTGTCATGTGAGTCTCCCCTGTATGCACGTGCCGTCAGTCCTCCCAGGTCTCCATGGTGACGATGGTTGCCACCTGGATGCTACTTGGCATCCCCCTCATCACATTTTCTTTTTGTATATCTTACAAATCCCAATAATTTTGTTATCCTGTTTCAATGTTGTATCCTTCGCTCACTCAGACGTGTGACTAATGTGTGTGTGTTTTTTTTATTTGGTCTAAATGGTAATGGTGGTCACGTGGCTCAGGTGCTAGGCTGTTCCAGTGGCATCTCGACACTGCTTGGCATCCTCCTCATCATATTCTTCATATATTTTATAAGTCCATTATAATTGTGTTATCCTCTTTCAATATGGTATTGTGTAAGTTGTGTAAAGACAACATCATTGCACGCTGTGCGTCTTGGGAGAGAGGTCCTCCTCTGCTGCTCTCCCTGAGCTTTCTTCCTAGTGTTTCTCCCTGTCAAAGGTTTTAGGGAGCTGTTCCTTATCCGAGACGAGGGTCTAAGGACAGGATGTTGTGTTGCTGTAAAGCCCCTTGTCGCAAATGTGTAACTTGTGATATTGGGCTATACAAATCAAATTGACTTGACGTGACTTTTCCGCGCCTCCCCTGAAACTCTTTGGCGCCCCCTAGGGGAGACGGGCTGAAAACCACCGCCGCTGTAGGCCGTGTCGTCGTTGTCTGTGATCAGATAAATGACGGCGGTATCTTCACGCGCGCGCGCGCGCGCACGCACACACAAACAACAGCGGAACACGGAATGAAAGTATAGAAAGTCATTTGGAGACATTTCAATAACGTCGCATTATTCTACCGATATTTGAAATATTGAATGTGATTTATTAGACGATATTCCTGCTCAATACAATACTCCAACCAACTGACTCGAACGCTGCTTTACATGATTGTTAGGCTGGAACAACTCCGGCACGTAAAAGGACGCAAACAGGACGCGGGACTCCGCCTCGTGCGCGCCAGCCAGGCGTTGGGCACGAGCGACAGACGGTGGTGCGACTTGGCGGAAGATGCTGATGAACCGGGAGCACCTGGTAAGTTTCCGTACTTTCAACTTGTTCCTACAAAAACTACAGAAACTGACAACACGGTGTTCACCCTGTCCGTCTGTAAACAGCCACGCTATGAACAGGCAAAACAGAGCTGTGCCTTCCGCAGTAGACGCTGAAGAAGTGTACTGTGGTGTGGCTGTAGCTAATGTTAACCAGCATATAGCTGCAGTGTAGCTAATGTTAACCAGCATATAGCTGCAGTGTAGCTAATGTTAACCAGCATATAGCTGTAGTGTAGCTAATGTTAACCAGCATATAGCTGCAGTGTAGCTAATGTTAACCAGCATATAGCTGTAGTGTAGCTAATGTTAACCAGCATATAGCTGCAGTGTAGCTAATGTTAACTAACATATAGCTGTAGTGTAGTGTAGCTAATGTTAACCAGCATATAGCTGTAGTGTAGCTAATGTTAACCAGCATATAGCTGTAGTGTAGCTAATGTTAACCAGCATATAGCTGCAGTGTAGCTAATGTTAACCAGCATATAGCTGCAGCGTAGCTAATGTTAACCAGCATATAGCTGTAGTGTAGTGTAGCTAATGTTAACCAGCATATAGCTGCAGTGTAGCTAATGTTAACCAGCATATAGCTGTAGTGTAGCTAATGTTAACCAGCATATAGCTGTAGTGTAGCTAATGTTAACCAGCATATAGCTGCAATGTAGCTAATGTTAACCAGCATATAGCTGCAGTGTAGCTAATGTTAACCAGCATATAGCTGTAGTGTAGCTAATGTTAACCAGCATATAGCTGCAGTGTAGCTAATGTTAACTAGCATATAGCTGCAGTGTAGCTAATGTTAACTAGCATATAGCTGCAGTGTAGCTAATGTTAACCAGCATATAGCTGCAGTGTAGCTAATGTTAACCAGCATATAGCTGCAGTGTAGCTAATGTTAACCAGCATATAGCTGTAGTGTAGTGTAGCTAATGTTAACCAGCATATAGCTGTAGTGTAGCTAATGTTAACCAGCATATAGCTGTAGTGTAGCTAATGTTAACCAGCATATAGCTGTAGTGTAGTGTAGTGTAGCTAATGTTAACCAGCATATAGCTGCAGTGTAGTATAGCTAATGTTAACCAGCATATAGCTGTAGTGTAGCTAATGTTAACCAGCATATAGCTGTAGTGTAGTGTAGTGTAGTGTAGCGTAGGTAATGTTAACCAGCATATAGCTGTAGTGTAGCAGTGTAGTGTAGCTAACGTTAACCAGCATATAGCTGCAGTGTAGCTAATGTTAACCAGCATATAGCTGTAGTGTAGCGGTGTAGTGTAGCTAATGTTAACCAGCATATAGCTGCAGTGTAGCTAATGTTAACCAGCATATAGGCGACATTGTTTTCGCGTTCGTGGATTCTCCGCCACCAACCAATATTTCCCCCACCAGCATTCAACATCTGCCAACACGCCAATGTGGAATCGCTTTCATTTCTACAGCATCGTTTTGTTTTGATCACAGACCCGAGAGCCGGCCGGCCGGCTACCTCGTTAGCCGTGTGGATAGCTTCTTGTACCAGCTGAGAGCGGTAGGGTTAGGTCTACCTTCCCGGTCTGACGCCACACATTCTGGCTGCGGTGCAGTCGACGTTATGGATGAGAGTCGAACACTAGTTCTAGAAGGGTGATGCGTGTTGAATGAATTCGGCTACATTAAATTCAGCTCATTGTTTGATGAGCGGCGCTACACTGAGTGTCCGTCCGTCTGTACGCGTGCGTTCCCGTGCTGGAAGAAATGTGCGCAAGCGCCTGCCTGCCTGCGTGTGTCTGTCTGTGTGTGTGTATGTGTGCGTGCGCGTGTGTGCGTGCGTGCATGTGCGTGTTTGTGTGCGTGTGTGTGTGTGAGTGAGGAGAGGCGGACGGACAGCTCAGGCTCGGCCTGTTCTCTGCTGTGCTGTCTGGAAACTCCGACTACATGCGAGTGTAGCTTGAGGATGTTGCTGGACAGGCTGGTCCGAGGCGTGTGTTCGTGCACGGAAGAGCAGCTCCAGTAACCTGCTCAGCACGGTTTGCCATGTTAACTGACGGACATGTTAAACATGTTACTGAAGTACATGTTAACTGAAGTACATGTTAACTGACGGACATGTTAAACATGTTACTGAAGTACATGTTAACTGAAGTACATGTTAACTGAAGTACATGTTAAACATGTTAACTGAAGTACATGTTAACTGAAGTACATGTTAAACATGTTAACTGAAGTACATGTTAACTGAAGTACATGTTAAACATGTTAACTGAAGTACATGTTAACTGAAGTACATGTTAAACATGTTAACTGAAGTACATTTTAACTGACGTACATTTAACTGAAGTACATGTTAAACATGTTAACTGAAGTATATTTTAACTGACGGACATGTTAAACATGTTACTGAAATACATGTTAACTGAAGTACATGTTAAACATTTTAAATGAAGTACATTTTAACTGACGTACATTTAACTGAAGTACATGTTAAACATGTTAACTGAAGTACATTTTAACTGATGCACATGTTAACTGAAGTACATTTTAACTGACGTACATTTAACTGAAGTACATGTTAAATGCAGTCAGAATCAGTTTATTTAGCCAAGTATGTGTAGGCCTACACATACAGGGAATTGGACTCTGGTTCGCGGACCACCACTGAGCAAAATGCCGAATGGAAAACCTGAGAAAGAAAGAAAACATCCGAGGAAATCCAACAAAACGCCAGACCTCACCGAGCTATCTGATGAAGGCGAGGGAGATGAGCCTACCAAGCTAGCCGCCATGTTAGAAACAGCCATGGAGAAACAATGAGAGTTCATCGAGTTACAGTTCACAGGGCTGAATAAGAGACTTGATGGTATAAGAACAGAACTGGCTGCTTGCACCGCAGATATCGGGTCACTCCGCAAAGACCACAACAGCCTTAGCAAAAGATTGGACAAGACTGAGGAGACCAACAGAAACAAGCTAGCCGACTATGAAGCTAAGCTAGCTGACTTGGAGGATAGAAGCCGCAGAGACGACGTGCGCATACTGGGGGTACCGGAGGGCGCAGAGGGACCTAATGCCGCCCAGCTCATCTCCACGAATCTCCCGAAATGGTTCCCTAACCTAGGCGAGCGACAGATGGAAATAATGCGGGCACACCGCATCGGCCCTCCTGCTACCGGGAATCGGGGGCCTTGGCCACTGACATGTAAAATGCTTCACTTCACTGACCGGGACAAGATACTACAAGCATCGCGGAAGAACCCAGTCAAGCTCCGGGACCGAGACGTTCGCTTCACTGACCGGGACAAGATACTGCAAGCATCGCGGAAGAACCCAGTCAAGCTCCGTGACCGAGACGTTCGCTTCACTGACCGGGACAAATTACTACAAGCATCGTGGAAGAACCCAGTCAAGCTCCGGGACCGAGACGTTCGCTTCACTGACCGGGACAAGATGCTACAAGCATCGCGGAAGAACCCAGTCAAGCTCCGGGACCGAGACGTTCGCTTCACTGACCGGGACAAGATACTACAAGCATCACGGAAGAACCCAGTCAAGCTATGTGACTGAGACATTCGCTTCACCGCCGACTTCAGCAGCTACACAGTCGCACGGCACCGAGCTTTCTCCTCCGCAATGGAAGAAGCCAGAAAACAAGGATTCCAGACCTACCTGCTCTACCCGGCCAAGCTGAAGCTGATTCACGGTCAAGCTCAATGCTTCTTCGACACTGCTAACGAAGCCGAGGACTTTCTCAACACAGGACAGCCAAGGCGAGAGACTGAGTGACTCCAGGAATTAGACGGTGGCATTCTGTCAACAGACCCATGGCCTTTTATGGACGGCTGATTTAGCCTACTTGGCTATAGTTTTATCAGGCCATACCGGACTGCTGGGTATGTTTACTGTAGACATTGTCATGATGCTGTAATGTTTTCTATTTAGCCTGTATTCGTGTTACCCTCTAAAGGCTCTTACAGCCTCGATATCGTTACATACGGGGTAGAAGCTATTTTGGTCATGTCATGCATGTCAGCTAACGTTACGTTTGTCAATACAGGTTGGTTCGTTACTAACAACTGTCTTAAGTATGCTCTTATTCATTCACAAGTATTACGCTTATTATAAGGGTAGATTATTTTGATACTGTCAGTTCTGACAGTCATTTACAAGGCGGGGTCGGGTGGATTCGTCTGACAGTTGCCCACTCTCTCAGTGTCAGGTGTCTGATGTTTTTTGGGAGGGCTACTTTCTTTAGCTCATGCCTGCTTTTACTTTATTGTTTAACTCACATGTTTCTTAGCGTGAGTTTCGGGGTTTATGGCGACGAGGCGTCGGGGCAGGGTAGATCTTCTTACCATATTGATTATAATGTTACAGACACTATTTTTGAATGTGCTCGCAGTGTAGGCCTACGTACAGGAACTTTGCTAAACATCATTACACCTCATTCTGCCCAGCCTAGTCCTATAGTTTTTCCATAACTCTACAGTTAGCAAGCTGGAACACAAACGGATTGAACGGTCCTGTGAAACGTGCAGCCTGCTTAGACTTACTCTGCAGAAATCATATTGACATCGCTTTTATCCAGGAATCACATCTCAAAAAGTCAGATGTGCAACGATTCGCCAATAGACAGTATTATGTTGCAGCATCAGCTTCCACTGACTCCAATACGCGTGGCTCATTAATTGTTTTGAAACGCTCTCTATCAATAACTATCCTCGAGAGATTTGGCAGCGAAGATGGCCGCATTTCATATATAAAATCTATAATTGCTGGCCGTAAAATAGTGTTCATTTCAGTATATGCGCCTAACCAATTTGAACCTACTTTTTTCTCCAATCTGTCTGACATTCTGTCTAGGATGCATGAATTTGATGTAATTATGGGGGCAGATATGAATGCAGTAATAAACCCAGTTTTGGGCCGCTCGGGCTCCTCGACCCACTGTTGTCACTCTCAAAGCTCTCAATCAGCCTCGTTTGTTAAATTTATAGATGATTTTAGCCTAGTTGATGTATTCCGTGCAATAAACCCTACGGTCAAACAATATAGCTTTTACTCCAATAGGCACAGGACCTACTCGCGCATAGACTATATGCTAACCTCTTCCTCTGTCTCTGAAATACATAATGCAGTGTTGTCGCCCAGTCCATTATACGACCATAGTATAGTATTAGTCAAACTTACTCTAATGGGCACGCCCACTAAAGCTACACGCTGGCGTTTTAACACGACACTGCTGAAAAATAAAGAATACTGTGTCTATTTTAAAACAGCTGAACAGTTTTGTGGCTGAGAACATTGGTTCCGTGAATGACCCCCGAATTTTTTGGTACGCTCTGAAAGGATTTATCAGGAACACCACAATAGCTTTCGCATCACATCTCAGTAAGACTCGGCTGGCCAGAATAGATGATCTTGAATCTAAGCTCAGTTCTCTAGAACAACAACAACAACAACTCTCCTTCACTGAAGCCAGGAAGCCAAATATTGATCTAACAAAAATTGAACTTAATTCTCTTCTCAGACAGAGAGCTGAATTTCTAATCCATAAAACTAGAAGGACCTGTTATTTTGACGGCCCAAGGCCCAGCCATCTTCTGGCTCTTAGACTTAAACGGAGTGAAAAGTTCTCCAACATTACAACCATTCGGTCTGGGTCAACTCAGAATATTATATCTGAACCCAAAGCTCTCAACACAGAGTTCAGAAATTTTTATGCCAACCTCTACACTTCAGAAATCAAGCTAGATCGTGACAGGTGCAGGAACCTTTTACAAAAGGCAAATCTTCCTACTTTAACCCAAGAGGAAGCAGATGACTTGGGGGTGCCCATCACACTGGCAGAATTGAACTAGGCCATTGAGAGGATGAAAAAGGGCAAATCTCACGGGTGGGATGGAATACCCCCTGAAGGTTATTTGTTTTTTTGGAATGAGCTGGGTCAATTCATGCTGGACATGATTCATACAGCGGTGGATAAGGGCTCTTTTAGTCGGGACGCCAACTCTGCTATCCTGACTGTGCTCCCTAAACCGAGCAAAGACCCCACTCTTTGTAGCAACTACAGGCCCCTATCACTTTTGAACTCGGAAATTAAGATCTATGCTAAGGTCCTGGCTTCACGGATCGAGACCCACATGACTACACTAGTACACCACGACCAGACTGGCTTTATAAAATCATGCCAAGCAGCAGATAACATCCGCAGACTTCTCCATGTGATAGACTTCTCTAGAGATATTGACTCTCCGTGTACTGTGCTATCACTGGATGCCGAAAAGGCCTTTGATAGACTGGAGTGGGAATATCTTTGGTCAGCTCTAGAAACTTTTGGTTTAGGTGTTAATTACATAAATATGATTAAGGCGCTGTACTCCAACCCCTCAGCTATGGTGGTTTCAGGTAACATTTTTTTCTCCCTCCTTTCCAATCTCGAGAGGTTCCGGTCAAGGTTGCCCTCTCTCACCTCTCCTGTTTGCTCTCTCTCTCGAGCCTCTTGCCCAAATAATTAGACAGCACCCTTCTATCTCCCCTATATCATTTTCCAACACCTCGCACCACATATCATTATTTGCCGATGATATTTTGTTGTACATAAACAATGCGCCAGTGTCTACTCCACTTATATTAGAGGTGTGTGAAGAATTTAGCGTGCTTTCAGGATATAAAATAAATTGGACCATGTCATCACTAATGCCCCTTAACTCATCTCTCGACCCATCCACATTGCCAACACAGATACCAGTGGTTAGGAGCTTTAAATACCTGGGCATAGATATCTTCCCCTCCTTTTTCTCCATCACTAATAAGAATTACATGGGTATTTTGAAGCGGGTGGAAAATGATTTAGAAAGGTGGTCCCGACTCCCAAACTCCCTACAAGCACGAGTATCAATAATTAAAATGGACATCACTCCTAGAGTGAACTTCTATTCTAACATGATACCCCTTCCCCCACCTAAAGGCTACTGGGACAAAATACATAGTTTAGTATCCAAATTTATTTAGGGTGGGAAGCGCCCACGTATAAAGCTAACTGTCCTACAGCGCAATAAACAGAATGGAGGCCTGGCTGTCCCCAACTTTAAAATCTACTTCTGGTCCTATGTTCTGCACCCACTGTCTACTTGGCTTGACCCCCAGGCACAGGTATCTTAAAGACCCATAGAAGAGTACCTGGCCTCCCCTCACCGACTGCAAGACTTAGTATATATTCAGGTCTCCCTCTTAAACGCTCTAAACTTAAACTGAGCCCCAATATGACATCTCTTTTGACTGTATGGCGCTCAGTGGAGAGGGCGACGGGTTCTATATTGAATTGGCACAAACATAGCCCTATCTTTAATAACTATGCTCTACTCACTGGGAGTGTGCCTTTCTCCTTTACTGCATGGGCCGAGAGAGGGGTTAATTTTATGTCGGACATCTGCGATGACAACGGACTTAGGACATTTAACGACTTGCGCGTCACTTATAACCTGCCAGGAACTTCTTTTTTTCCTTTACCTGCGCCTTAGATCTTCCATGCGGGCATACGGTGTGCCCTGGGCCTCCAAGCTTCCCACACAAACTTCACACATCTCTAGAAGGAGGGGTAAGGAGGACGAGAGGTCTAGTCTCTGCCCTTTATAGCTTTCTGTTAGACCAATCATGTGGGCCTCTGGCTGTCCATCGAGTGTGGGCTAGGGACCTTGGTTTATCCGGTGATGAAATCTGTTGGTTAACTGTCTGGGACAACTTAGATGGAACCTCAAAAAATCTTAACCATAAACTTATGCACTTTAAACTTCTACACAGAGTGTATCTAACACCAAGAAGGCGACACCTCATGAAGCTTACACCGTCTCCTACCCGTGACCTCTGCTCTCTGGGCCAGATAGGGTCGTTCTTACATATGTTCTGGGAGTGTCCGGAAGTGGTATCTTTTTGGAAAGTAGTTTCCTCTATGCTATCTGATATATTAAGGGTCACTATACCCTGTTGTCCCAGACTGTTACTCCTAAACGACACCTCACCTCTAAACCTAACCTCTACCCAAGCCCACACTCTATTCGCTGGCTTAACGGCAGCTAAAAACATGCTGGCTCTGCGCTGGAAGCCCCCACACACCCTCACTCGTACCCAGTGGTTGCAATCATTTTTAAGTATTCTTTACATGGAGTTATCTGTAGCGAGAATGCACGGAGCTAGCCAGAAAACTATCCAATCCTGGGCCTCTACAGCAACAATGGTGAAGGACTTATTGGAATGAGGAATGTATTGTATATGGCAGTCTGTTTGGAAAATGTATTTATTTTCATTACTTCTGTTTGCCAGAATAGGCCTACAGAGCAATGTAGTGACCAGCTGTTTTAAGTACTGTATATGTATGTGATATATGTAACAATGATGATCTGGTTGGGGTGGGTGGGGTCGTCGCCATGGGAGGGAATTTAGGAGGGGGGGATGAAGGGAAGTGTTCTCTGTTTTCACAACCACTGCTGTGGTTTACATTGTGCTGAACTGTATTGCACCCTTGTCTTTTGAAAATAAAATAATTGATAGCAAAAGAAAAAAAAAAGACATGCATGTTAGGGTTAATACTCCTGTCTGTACCCCTGACCAAGGCAATGGAAAGAAGAACTGGAGTTGGTCCCCAGGTGCTGCACGGCGGTTGCCCACTGCTCCTAGTATGGGATAGGATAAATGCAGAGAGGAATTTTGTTGTATGTATATATATTGCCGAAGAAAGTGTCTTTCTCTTTTTTCCCTGCTGTGTGTGATCAGCGAGAGGGTGCTGGAAACAAATAAACAAAAACAGAAAAAGTACAAGAGAGTGCAGAACCGAGGCTACCATCTGCCGTGCCATCTTGATTGTGTTCATATCATAGTTACAGTTTTGAGCAAACTAATTCAATATGATTTGTGAGGGATCATTCAAAGAGAGCTACGAGAAAGCCATATACATAAGCTATCTGAGGAATCCTGATGCTTATTGGGGTACAGAGGCAAACACCAGCTCGCTTCTGTTCCTGTCAGGACACCCTCATTCCATGAGGGAAATATTGTTTGCAAACTGGATTGAAGATAAAACTGGGAATTAAATAGGAAAATGTCATGCAGATATTGCTATCAGCACTTCATGTAGCAGGAATACACATATAAACTGCAGCAGAGAGGAACACACAGGAAGTCAGTTGCTCTGTGTAGTTTAATCTAAAGTCTCTTCTCCTGTTAACTGTTTGGTTTTGTGGTCTGAGGGCTCTGTTTCCATGTCTTGTTCATTCCTGTTTACGGGGATATTTGTGATGGAGATCTAAAGAGACTTTTTAAGTAGTTTATCCTGAGTAGAAGCATCAACAGGATGTGATCTAGGGTGTGCTAGTGGAGTAGGTATTATTTGTTTGACAGAAAGTACGTAAGATAGAAAATATTTCTGTGTCTATTCATTGTACTGTGGTTTGTTTGCTCTTGTTGTGTACCTGCCAAAGAGTGGAGGACTACTGGGTGGCCTGACTGTCTGCCTAGAGCTGACCCTCTATTTCTCTCTCTCTCTCTAGCTGTATGTGTGTGTGTCTCTCTCTGTCTCTATCATTTTCTCTTTTTTGTCTCTTTTTCTCTGTCCTTTCTCACAGTTCTCCATGTAGAGCACAGTACAGTTCTTATATTTTCTCTTCCATTCTTTTTGCTCCTCTTTCCGCTATTGACTTGACTTTCTCAAGGATAGCAGCCCAGTCATCTAGTAGTGGCCCGCCACTAGCATTTTCGCATACTTGTATTTTCTTGTAACAGGTCTGTGTCTGACTGCCTCCCCCTCTCCTCCTTTGCCTGTCTCTACTCTTCTCTCTTCGTTCACTCTTGTCTCCTCAATTTATCTCTCCTCTGTATTGCCCACTGTCTGTCTGTCTCCCCCCGCTCTGGTTATCTGCCCTCAGTCTCTATTTATTCCTATATCCATCTATAACATCCCCCTTCTCTCTCTCCTTCCCTCTCTCTCTCTCCCTCCCTCTCCACTATGTGTGACACTTCCCTTGCTCTGCATTTTGCATTTTCATTTACTTCTGTCTGTCTGTCTGTCTGTCGGTTTCTTTATCTCTGTGTGCTGTAATCATGCCTGGACAGGCAATCTGGCAGTTCTGAGAAGAGAAAAAAAAAGGGGGTTTTGGTACCTTAATACATTCAGCGTTGGTGGCTACAATCACGTATCACACCGGCCCACTATACAGGATGGGCCGGCCCACTTTGGTAGGGGTGGGGCTCCCTGGTAAACTATGCTGAGTAGTGTTGGTGTAAGGTGGCGAGCGGGAGCGGCCCCTCCCCCTCCTCAAATGGATCGGCCCAGGTCTAGGCTTACGTGCAATCACAGTGCGGTCAAGTTCATCTTTGGTTGAGTTCAACAATAAAAGGTTAAAAATAGAAGAAAACAGTAAAAAAAGAAAAGGAGGTGCTGAAAAAGAAAGAGAGAGGAAGAAGAAAAGCCTTGTGGCTAAATGTGCCAAGTTAACTATGTTTATGCAGCCCGCCATGTCCAAAACGACTAAACTAGCTAACATTAGCAGCAGGAATGAGGAAGAGGAGCACAAGGAGGGAGAGACAGAGAGACAAGCTAACGAGGAGGGAGAGAGCCAGGCTAACGAGTCTTACTTTGGTCACTAGACTCGATTCCTCACTTTATCTAACCTTGTTTCTCCTTTTCTCTATTAGACATTAACTGTTTAGGAATATGACTTGGTGGTGCTGTTACACTACTGGCAGATAAGTTGTGGAGATCCCTGGCTGGGCATTGGGGTAATCAAACACTCTATAAGGCCTTATTTGTATTCATGTGGTTTCTGATAATAGATGAAGCCCTCATGTGTCCTCCTTGGCTGCAGTCATGCCTAATGAATCACACTCTGAGGGGAAAATTGCCTCCAGCTAAAAACTAGTTAATTGTTGCTGGTAAGTTAAGCTACTGTTGAGACAGTGTGGAGGCAAACGATACAATGTTGAAATACTTAATTGCATATAAAGGCCGTGACATGTCGGGCCGTCGGTGAGCGTCTGTGGCCCTAGTTTTTGCAGTGTGTCCCACACTGTTGGCACTAGTCGGGCACCTGTTAGCAGCTTTTTGGCCGATTCAGCATGTTGAATCGGCACAGAGCCCGTTGGTGAGAGAGATCACTGATTGTCTGTTCAGCTTAGCGAATCAGTGCACGAGAAGAGAAACGGAAGTTACGAAAGCAAGCAAACAACGAAGTCAAGAGGTCACACGCAGAAGGCTCTGAACAGGAAAGAGCCGAGCGAAATTTTTAATATCGGAGGTTTCAGTTATCTCCAGCTCTGGACAGGTTCGGGAAAGCCCCTTGAGCCTGTCGCTGTATTATCCGTGATTTCACCCATTTAGTGTGATTTCTCCTTATTTTTCGCCTTCGACTCTTCCTTTCTTCTTCCACAACTAAAAGACCAAGGGCTGACAACGCCAGTGCCACTTGCAACTTTTTATCAGACAGATTCTGGATTAGAAGCAGCTATATCACCACACCGTCTGTAGCGAGCGAGAGTTGAGTGAAAATGGTAAGCAAACGCTGCTTTGTTTACAGTTTGTATATCCACAGTCCTGGGTCTTCCGGTTTCAATTTTTGAATGACAAATACAGACTACCGTCACCTGCTGGTATAGAGAGTTATTTCCTCTCACATAGGTGCAGAACGTACATGCTAGTTGACCGTTGGCTGTAGTCTTTGCAGCGTGTTCAAGTGCTACTTTTTGGCCCAGACGCAGGTGTTGTGAGGCGATGCAACAGTTGGCCTTCGTCACTGCTAGTTCTCTGATGTTGGTTGGTGTGTCTGGGCCCTACATTTTCCAATCCTGTTGAAAATATTCTAGAAAAGCTATTTAACTGCAAATTACTAGATATTCAAAAATCTTCATGTCTAATATTAGATGTTTTTAGTTTTTTTTTCTACTTGAAAATGTTTATGTCCATGTATCTTTCAAGATTCAAATTTTTATTCATCACATACTTCACGTACAAGTACAATGAGCAGTCTTGCTGTGTCTTTATATTGAGAATCTCATCAAGACAATTTTATAGTATGTGGCGAGGTCCTGTTCTACTGCAATATTCTAATGGTTGGTGAAGTGGCTGGTGAGGTAGTCTACTTACCCAGCCATCATTTAGGATGAGAATGAGAATCAGGTTTATTGACCTGCAAATACATGGATTTTGACTCTGGTTTCATGGCTCTCACAGTGTACTTAACATAGAATAACAACACTACAACACAACAATCTTCAGATATATACACAAGGATTGACTTGTACAGGTGAAATAAGAGGCAATAAAGTGAGATGGTGCAGAGAATATATCAGAGATGCAGAAATAAATGTTAGCAGGTTACTTACATACATGCCTGAGGTAGATGGACGTGACAAAGCGTACCAGCATATGTACAATGTACAGTACAGTTTTTACAAAATGGTTGGCTCTGTTTGACAGTGTTAAGCATTCATTTGAATGACAGCCCGCAGAAAGAAACTTTTTCTATCTAGTTGTTTTGGGGTACAGTGCTCTGTATCACCTACCAGAGGGGAGGAGTTAGAAGAGGTTGTCACCAGGGTGTGATGGGTCTGCAGTGATGTTGCCTGCCTGTTCCCTGAGACTGGAGGTGTGTAAGTCCTGAATGGAGGGCAGGTTGGCACCAAAGATTTTCTCTGCAGACCTAACTGTCCATGGTAGTCTGTCCTTGTCCTGTTTAGTGGCCGATCTAAACCAGACAGTGATGGATGTGGAGAGGACAGACTGGATTATTGTGGTGTAGAACTGAATCAGCAGTTCCTGAGGCAGGTTGAATTTCTTGAGCTGGTGATATGTAAGTACAAAGTCCACTGACGGATACGTTTCATCATTCTTATCTGTCAATAAATGGTGTATCCAGATGAACCGATTCAACCTTCTTTGACTAGGAAGAGGAGTTTTGTATGGAGTAACTCCTAGTCGGGCTAGCAAACCAGCTCACTTACTCCGCTTCTGTTTCCTCTCCCTGCATCGTCCGCATCGCCTCCCCCCAGGGATAGGGATCCACGTTAGACCCAGTGATCTGAGAATCTCCTGCGGTATTGTTTTTGAGTTGGAAGAATTCTGTACAGTCCGTGCCAATCTTTAAAAGTTCTTGGCGACTGTACTGAATGTTTTCCCTCATTTCCTTGACTGGGGAGATGATAATAGTCAATATTAATAGCAACAAGAATGATAACAAGAAGCACCGGTAAGAGGAGTACAAAGCCGCTGCGTCTGTGCATGCCGCCACCGCCATTATATTACTACTATACCAGCTACTGTTGAAATTAACATTTGTTCAGAGATGATAATAATAATAATAATAATAATAAGGAGAAGGACGAGGCCTAGTCCAACTCGAACTGACCTTCAAGACTACCACTATCAGGCTGGATGCATACCTGACAAAAACAGTTGACACACTCCTCCAAATAGTAAAACATCAGATCTATTCCATCAATAAAGAAGCTGCACAATTCAAGAAAGAGCTTGTTGTCCCAGAAACCCCACCAACAGAAAATGAGACAACTACCATCTACACCAAACGAATGAAGCAGAAGGCAAAACACCATGGCCAGCAGCAACTGCAAAAAACCTGGGGGGACAAAGCAATGCACGGGAAGTACCCAAAAAGAAAGAAAGACGCAGATGTGGACCAACAAAAGACACACCAGTGGCTGAGGAGCACCGGACTGAAAGCAGAGATGGAGGGCCTGATAATCACTGCACAACACCAGAGCCTGGCAACCAGATCCTATCATCATCACATCATCAAAGATGGAACAGACCCAAAATGCAGAATCTGTAGAATGTACGAAGAAACCATCGACCACATTGTCTCAGGCTGCCCGAAACTGGCAAAGACCAAATACATGTACAGGCACAACAAGGCAGCAGCATACCTGCACTGGAAGATCTGCAGGAGTTACAAGATCAAGATGACTGAGAAGTGATATGAACATCAGCCAAAAACGGTAACTGAGAACAATGATGTCACCATCCTCTGGGACATGCCCATCCACAGTGACAGAGAGATAAATGTCAACAAGCCTGACATCGTTATCAAGGACAGGAAGGAAAAGAACTGCATGCTCAAGTAAAGACAAGTAAGTAAATAGAATAAGACAGCTACAGCTAGAATAAGATCCCACTAGGAACCAGCAGCAGATGTATAGACAAAAGGACTAATACTCAAGCAGCTGGAATAAGACTAGTAGCAACTTGTTAAGCAAGAAAGATGATACTTACTCTATTCTAGATTAACCAGCAATTCAGAATCACTCCAGAAGTTAAGATGCACACTGGATTAAAACTGAATCTGGCCAGATTTATAAATCCCTGTGATGGTCTGGCCACACCCTGGCCACTTAACACCCAATTAGACAAAGAGATACACTGAAAATAGGCCTGTTGCCCAGAAACTGGTCACTTATGTAAAACTCAATCAAACCTCACACAATACTATTAAAACTGCAAACAGCAAGTTACCAAGGAATATATTTATAAGCTAAAATGATAACTAAGTCTAAACAGCTAGGCAACAAGACATATTTAAGGGCACACTAGGGGAAAAAACAGCTACAACTGGATTAAGTAAATAAGACAAGTAAGTAAATAGAATAAGGCATCCACAGCTAGAATAAGATCCCACTAGGAACCAGCAACAGATGTTTAGAGAAAAGGACTAATACTCAAGCCGCTGGAATAAGACTAATAGCAACTTGTTAAGCAAGAAAGATGATACTTTCTCTGTTCTAGATAAACCAGCAATTCAGAATCACTCCAGAAGTTAAAATGCACCCAGCTGCTACTTGGTCAGCTTCCAAGCGTCAGGCAAACAAGCCTAGGTTGAACAAAGGCTAGAGTGAACAAAGGCAAGCGCGACTTTTTCAAGCCAAGACTTCGTCAAGCACGGATTGCTCTTTTTAGATCTGGTCAGTCATCTGTATTTTGTGTACCTAGTATAGACTATGCGTTTCCTTCGTATTCCTGATCTTTCCTCTTCCCAGGGCTGCCATAGACGTTGGGTCACTCCTAGGCGCTGTGAACCTACCAATCTCATCTATCCCACTCTCTCTACTCACGTTGAGCAAGTGGTGACGGGAGGGCTCTGGAATTGCCAGTCTGCAGTACCGAAAGCTTTGTTTATCTCAGGCTACGCATCCTTGCTGTCCCTCAACTTTCTTGCTCTCACTGAGACCTGGGTCATGCCAGAAAACACTACCACACCCGCAGCTCTGTCAGATGTGTACTCTTTTTCTCACACTCCCAGAGCTGGGAGGCGGGGTGGTGGTACTGGCCTACTAATCTCCCTGAAATGGAAATACTCTTGTTTCCATTCCACAATTTTCTCCGCCCTCTTTTGAATTTCATGCTGTTACTGTCTCTTATCCAGTCAAACTCACCATCATGGTTGTGTACCGCCCAGCAGGTCCCCTTGGTGAGTTTCTGGAGGAGCTTGACACACTTGTCTTGCACTTCCCTGTTGATGACTCTGCACTTATCCTTCTCAGTGACTTCAACATCCACACTAACAAGCTAGATCCTCTTCTCTCTTTCCTCTCCTCCTTTGACCTTCACCTCTCATCCTCTCCTTCTACCCACAAGGCCAGCAACCAGCTGGACCTTATCTTTACTAGACATTGTCCTATTTCCAATCTCTCTGTTACTCCCCTCCAGCTCTCTGACCACTATTTCATGTCCTACTCTCTCTCCCTCTCTTCACCTCCCCTCAGCCCCTTCCCCTACCCACATGGTTTCCACCCGTAGACACTCCGCTCTCTCTCCGCCACTGATCTTTCTTCCTCTGTTAACTCTATCCTCCCTACACCTGAATCTTTCTCTCTCCTACCCCCTGACACTGCTACTGATCTTCTTCTCTCTACCCTCTCCTCTTCTCTGGACAATCTCTGTCCCCTCACCTCCAGGCCTGCATGCCCAACTCCACCTGCCCCTTAGCTGACCGACTCAGTGCATACTGACAGATGGAGCCTGAGAGTGGCAGAGCGCAAATGGAGAAAAGACAAACTCCCAGAGGACCTTCTCGACTTCCAATCTCTTCTTTCCACTTTCTCCTCCTCCCTTTCTGCTGCTAAGGCTGCCTTCTATCGCTCTAAAATCCTATCCTCTGCCTCTAATCCTAAGAAACTCTTTGAAACCTTCTCTACACTTCTTCAACCCCAACTTCCTCCTCCTACTTCCTCCCTTCTCCCTGATGACTTCGCTAACTTCTTTGACAAGAAGGTAAACGACATCAGATCCTCCTTTTCTCACCACTCGGTTAGTGCTGCTTGCACTATCCCACCCTCTGCACCCTCCCTCACCTCTCCACGTCCCACCCTATCCCACCTCGCTCCCCTCTCCCCCGACGAGGTCCTCAACCTCATCACATCCAGTCGCCCCACCACATGCTCCCTTGACCCGGTCCCCTCCCCTCTTCTTCAGTCTACAGCACCTGAACTCCTTCCCTATCTAACCCACCTCATCAACACCTCCCTCCAGGCAGGATGCTTTCCATCTGCCTTCAAGACTGCTAGAGTCACTGCCCCTTTCTCAAGAAACCATCACTTAACCCCTCTGACGTCAAAAACTACAGACCGGTTTCCCTTCTACCCTTTCTATCCAAAACCTTCGAATGTGCTGTCTTTAACCAACTGTCTTTGTACCTCCACCAGAACAACCTCCTGGACCCCAACCAGTCTGGTTTCAGGGTGGGTCACTCGACAGAGACGGCCCTCCTTGCAGTGACAGAATCGCTGCACTCTGCGAGAGCAAACTCTCTCTCCTCTGTCCTGATACTCCTGGACCTGTCAGCTGCATTCAACACAGTGAACCACCAGATCCTCCTCTCTACCCTCGAGGGGCTGGGTGTCACAGGCTCTGTACTCTCAATGTTTGCAACCTACCTGATGGGTCGCTCCTACCGGGTGACTTGGAGGGGATTTGTGTCAGAGCCTCGCAGACTGACTACAGGCGTTCCACAGGGTTCGGTTCTGGGTCCTCTCCTTTTTTCCCTGTACACGACATCCCTGAGTTCTGTTATTCGCTTGCATGACTTCTCTTACCATTGTTATGCTGATGACACCCAGCTGATCTTGTCCTTTCCTCTCTCTGACGCACAAGTAGAGAAACACATTGCTGCGTGCTTGACTGACATCTCGGAGTGGATGGCGACACACCACCTGAAGCTCAGTCTAGACAAGACGGAGCTTATGTTCCTCCCGGGGAAAGGTTGCCCATACCGAGACCTGGCCATCACCATTGACAACACCGTGGTGACGCCAACTTGGACTGTGAGGAATCTGGGTGTGATCCTGGACGACCAACTGTCATTTGCTGAAAACATTGCATCGGTTGCTCGCTCCTGCAGATTTCTCCCCTATAACATTAGGAGGATTCGCCCATTCCTCACCGATGAGACGGCACAGGTGCTCATCCAGGCTCTGGTCATCTCCCGGCTGGACTACGGCAACTCCCTCCTTGCTGGCGCCCTGGCGTCGGCCATCAGATCTCTGGAGCTTGTTCAGAAAGCTGCAGCTCGTCTGGTGTTCAACCGCCCTAAGTTCTCCCACACAACTCCCTTCTCATGTCCCTACACTGGCTCCCAGTAGCTGCTCGCATCCAGTTTAAGACTCTGGTGCTAGCCTACAGGGCAGTGAAAGGAACAGCTCCTTCCTATCTCCAGGGCATGGTCAAGGCCTACACCCCCGCCCGACCACTTCGCTCTGCTGCCTCGCGACGCCTGGTTGCCCCGTCGCTCAGAGGCCCTTGCTGCCGATCGACCCGGTCACGGTTCTTTTCTGTCCTGGCCCCACAGTGGTGGAATGAACTCCCCACTGATGTCAGGACAGCAGAGTCGCTGCCCATCTTTTGACGCAGGTTGAAAACTTGAAGGCCAAAGACACTTGAAGGCCAAAGAGGATAGAATTGCAGTAATCAATACGGGATGTAACCAGGGTGTGAGTGAGTATGGCTGTGCTGTTAGGTGTAAGTGACGGGCGAAGACAATTAATATTGCGTAGGTGGAAGTATGCAGACCGAGTAACATTGTTGATGTGAGCTTCAAAAGATAATGTGCTGTACAGGATGACACCCAGACTCTTAACCTGAGGCGATGGGAGAACTATAGAATTGTCAATAGAGAAAAACTATCAGGTTTAGCCAAAGTAGCTTTAGTACCTATATTGTTAATATGTTGATAATATATTGTTAATATCTTCTAGCAGGGAAAATAGTGATATACTTGGTTAGTTTTGGAGTTTATTATGCACTGTGGGCTTAGTGCAAGAGAATGTCCCAATGAGTGAAAGTTATAAATCTTTACAGGCAACCTTCACAAGTCATAATCATGTCCTAGAATTCTCTTGGACTTCCATTCTAATTTAACATGACTAACAGCTTCACAAAGAACCCACACTGTTGGATTGGCAGTAGTGTAGAGCAAAGTGGTTTTAATAATCCCCCACCCCCACTAACCCAGTTGGAAATTTCCCTTAGGACAGCTAATGTTAATGTAGCTAATGGGCCCAATAGCATTTCACACTAAATGCCAACCTTTCATTGATCATTGATCATGGTTCTTCTGTTCTAAAGGGAGCCAGCTGTTTTCATCCATGAAGTGAGGCAGGAAGTACTAAGTAGGTGTTATCCAGTTCTAAGCTCCTGTTGCTCTTAATCCTCTCACTAGCTCTCCGCTCACCCAGGGCTATCTCAGTCCTGTGAGAAAGGAGAGAGGACGATATCTGGAGGAGGAGACTCACTGATTCGAAGCAAACCACAGGAACCAAATTGTAAAGTACATGTAGTTACAGTGGTATAGGGGGTGCCAGGTGACCATCACAGGGGAGAGAAGAGATTGGACATCAAGAATCAAGAACTTTATTGTGATTGTGCCAAGCACGAAATTGCAGGTGTGTTAACCTCAAAATGGTGGATACATAAAAGAGATAAGACATATAAGATATCAGCAATAAAAGTAACCGAGTCTGAACAATATAAGTGCAAAACATAAGCAGTATACAGTATAAAATACAATACAGTTAACAATAAAATACAACTTACGAGGTTCGAAATCATCATCAGCAAAAATGCAGTGAAGGTGCGGTGGACAGATATGAAGTGGCTTAAAGTGACATGTGGGTAAATATATGCAAATATTATACGTGCCTGATAGTGGCAGCACATCATTGCAGGGTTCAACGTTAATGTTTTTTGTTTCACTTGCCCAGTCGGGCAAATGAATCAGGAATCTACTTGCCCGAAGTCAGTTTTTACTTGCCCCTATACAAATTGTGTAATTTGTTAACAGTTAACAAATAACAAAGACTATGATTAATTGTCAAGTTTAATCTTTAAGTAAATGAAACATAACAAAGACACAGTGTGCTATAGATGTGTAGCAACAAACATTCTTGCGTATCGAAAATAGTATGACCCTTCACCCCCATCCATCCATTCATCATTTTCCCCAGAGATGGACTCATTAACTGTGAGTGAGTGAGTGAGTGAAAGAACAGGCTATAGCAGATGTTTCTCATCTAAAAACCTAATGAAACCATGCAAATACAAATGCAAATCTTAATTACACTGACATGCTCTCAGCCCTACTGACTGGTTTACAAGATGGTTGTGAGACCAGCTATGTTATATGGGTTGGAGACAGTGGCACTGATGAACAGACAGGAGGCGGAACTGGAGGTGGCAGAGTTGAAGATAAGATTTTCACTGGGAGTGATGAAGAAGGACAGGATTAGGAACGAGTATATTAGAGGGACAGCTCAGGTTGGACGGTTTGGAGACAAAGCAAGAGAGACCAGATTGAGATGGTTTGGACATGTGTAGAGGAGAGATGCTGGGTATATTGGGAGAAGGATGCTGAATATGGAGCTGCCAGGGAAGAGGAAAAGAGGAAGGCCAAAGAGGAGGTTTATGGATGTGGTGAGGGAGGACATGCAGGTGGCTGGTGTGACAGAGGAAGATGCAGATAACAGGAAGAGATGGAAACGATGATCCGCTGTGGCGCCCCCTAACGGGAGCAGCCAAAAGTAGTAGTAGTAGTAATTGTATCTCTCTGCCCTACTGACAGCCATCTTTGTACAACACACTCCACATCGAAATTGGCAACTGCTGGCCCCTCAATGCTAATGTATAGCAGTTTCGACAATATTTCAACTGAAAGGTTGCTCCGTCAATCTGTTTTAATGTGCTTCATGGCACTGAAGCCACATTCATAGGCAGCGGTGGATAGTGGGAGCAGGAGGATCAGCTCAACCACCATCAGCAGGTTGGGGAAGCTCTGAAGCCTATCAGGGTCTGTTACAAAGTCTGCCCATACCATGCTTTGTTGGACCTGGGGCAGCGCTCTGATCAACACTTTTGCGCTTCGCCACTCCTGGTGCCTTGCCTGACCCCTGTCACAGTCCATCCTATCCAGTATGTCAGCAAAGTGGTCTGTGATGACATGGAGATGGTGTGCTCTGTAACTGGCCTGGTCTGCTACCTCAGGTCCAACAAACATAGCTGCCTGAAGAATCTTGTCACTGTCCAGGTTCTTGAAACAACTCCTCATGCTTTTGATGACTGCATCAAGGAGTTGGCTCTTCTATCTATCTATATATCTATATATCAGTGTTGTAGTCGAGTCACTAAACCTCGAGTCCGAGTCGAGTCTCGAGTCCCCAGTGTTCGAGTCCGAGTCCGAGTCGAGTCCCCATTACCTGAGTCCGAGTCAAGTCCCTATTACCCTAGTCCGAGTCCGAGTCATCAAGGTTGAGTCTGAGTCGAGTTCCAAGATGGCTCCAGTGATCCACAGTCAAAGATCTGACATACAAATAAAAAAGGTCTACATTAAACAAAAATGACACAGTTGTCACCATTTCAAAGGGAGTTTATTTACTTTGTGACACGATAGCCAAACAAATGCACACTCGCACACATGCACGCGCAAGCATGCGCATACACACATTTTTAGAACAGTCTGAATTTCTTTGACATTCTGAACACTGAATGTGCCTCAAAACACATTTGATAGCTGTGAATAGCATGATATTAGCAAATGGTGGAAACAGTATACAGAAGTAAGTTCCACAGCATACAATACATTCATAAAAACTAGTCAAAAGACATTGTCTCTCAGGAATAGTTAGGAACAAAAGGCTGGTGGCACTAGTTTTAAGCATACACGTTGCATTTCAAAAACATAAGATCTGACAGCATGGAACTACTCAACCTTGCACGGTGAGGCCTCATCAAAATGCCTCCATGACTAAATACCCTTTCAATGGGCGCACGGGAGGTAGGGATAGAGAATACCTGTGTGGCAATCTGATAGAGGGTAGGGAATTTGGATTTGTTTTGCTGCCACAACCTGAGGCATGGGACTGAGTCAGAGTCCTGCTCAGCGATCAAGTTGAGGTATGCAGTCAACTGAGCCTGGCCAGACGGCTTCTTCTCGGTGGAGGAGGGAGCCCTCCTATAGTGGGAGAACATTCTCAACTGCTTCTCAGGAGGAGACTCTGAAAGTTCACCTTCCCCTGGTCCTGTTGCTTCCGCTGCATCTGCTGTTGATACCGCTTGCTTGTCACCCTCTGCCTTTATATACTCTGAAATGAGAGGGGGGCATGGGGGACTCATTACAAATATGTTATTGACTAGGCCTACATGACAAATGACATGTCTATGTGCTTTATTGTAACACCTTCAATGATATAAACATCACAACAATCAAATAGTTAATCACTTAACTAACATTAATCAAAACATTTCTCACCTTTGATCTCAGTCTTCAGCACATCTTTGATGTCACTTTCCAGCTGCACATCATGTTCTAGTCGCTGGAAGCCAAATGCTGGGTCCAACACAGATGCTATGAAGTAGGCATTGGTGAAAGGAAATTTGGTGGGGCCTCTTCCTTCAGCCGGCTCACATCCTGGTATTTTGACTGCACTGAAAACCTCTGCAAGCCTTGTTTTCAAGGAGCTCTCCAGAGCTCTCACCAGAGGCCCACAGTATCTGGCTTTTCCTCTTATTTCCTGCAGGTAACAGCGCAGAGTGAGGACACAGGGCACAATCACACTGACGGTGACAGTAGTCTCACCCTGAGTTAGGTTGGTTGCCTCTAAGAACGGATCAAGAACTTCGATCAGTTCTTTAAGCTGAGCATACTCTGGCGGGGATAAGATAAGGCTTTTGTGCCCCACTGATTCCAACACACTGGACAGCTTTTGCATGTCTAAATGCACATAAGCCTTCACTTGCTTCAGAGTGGAATTCCATCGTGTGGCCTTCACTGTTGGAATTGTTGCATCACCAGAACACGCTTCAAAGCAGTCTTTAAACGAGGTGCCACTGTGGAGGAGGTTGGCTGCACGGGATAGCTTTGCTAGGGTGCTTGACAGCCCACTGGTGTCTTTCAGACCATCTTTTATGACCAACTGCAGTGAATGTGTGAAGCATGATAGTCTCTGCATCTTACAGTTCTCAGCCAAAGTGTCATTGACTGTCTGTTGATCTTCTGGCATCAGGTCTTGCCATATTTCATCATCCTCCTCAAATGTGCTGGGATCATGAGCTTCAGCATCACAAGGATCCTCTAGGGGAAAGCTAGCCTGGAAAGCTTTTCTCATGTTGGATGCATTGTCAGTTATGACAAAGTTGATCTTGTCCTTAATCAGGTATTCTTCAGCACAGCATTCAAACATCATTGCAATCTTCTCTCATGAGTGTTTCCCATGCACTCTTTTGCAGGAAAGAAGATATGACTGAAGGCTGAGTTCCTGTTTTTTTTATCCATTGCCACTGTGTGTGCTGTCACTCCAAGGAATGACTGCATCTTTCGATCACTCCAAATGTCTGTGGTAACAGCAACACTCGATGCTTCTGCCAGCTGGTTCTTTATCTGTTCTTTCTTGACTTCCACCATTCCTGGAATGGTCACAGAGGAAATTGTGGATCTTGCTATGGGCCGGTACTGAGGGTCCAGGACATGCAGGAAGTGCTTGAAGTCCTCGTTGTCAACGATGGAGAGTGGCAAGCAGCACTTAATGATTAGATCTTTTACAAGGGCATCACTTATAGCCTTCTGACGTGGATGTTTGAGGTCGTACATCCTTTGCTGTCCATCATTTAAAAATGATGTGATAGTCTTCTGACCTGGAGCAGCTGGCATCACATCTGAAGCAGTGGAGGCACGGTATTCTTGGAACCTAGGGGAAGATAGGATACACACTTTAGCTTGCTGATGCCAAACTGTTTCAAGTAATCTTTCTCACAGCAAAAAATGTGTAACGTTATAGCTATAACAATATGCAATAACAATACAAATGTTACACATTATACACATAGTGGTTTGAACCATAACCAGTTAAGTTACATATTTAGTTATCTATATAACTAACATTACCATATTAGTAGATTAACTAATGTAAACTAGCTGGATAAATGAAAAGTATGAGAAAAGATACATATTTTATAAGACTAACAGGACAGGGATTAATTAGCAAAACCCAGTCATTTAATTATTGATTTAAGTATGTTACATGCTACCTAGCTGAGCTTTAACTCTCTATCCTCCGTGAGTCTGTGTGTTTATTCTGTATGGGTCAGGGAGGGTGTGATTTTGTTAGAAGATAGAGCCAGTTCATAGTACTGTTCAAAAGCTACGTCGCGCGTGTCTATTTTTAGAATTTGGCACACCCAATACTGCATATATGCAAAGAAAAATATCCCCATATTTACAGTAGCCTATGCGGTGTCACCAATCACGATACGGTTCGGTAGTTTTCGGTACATCGGGGGGGGGGGGGGGGGAAATCCGTCAAATCTTGTACCGTCTCCAGCTCTCAAGAAAACCAGTGGCGGCATCCACATTAGCTTTCTTCAATTAGTCCATTTAGCGAGTAATAGCCTACAGTTATTTTTATTTGCATTGTAAAGTTGTGCACATTTTATCAACATTATTTGTGGATGCATATAGGCTAGACTTCTTCCTTCTCCGCACTTGGAGAATATTCATGGCGGAGATCTGCAATGTGCGGATTTGTTATTGCTAGTTAAGATTAATGCTAACACGGTAGTTCAGAGTGGTGTGTTTTTTCTGTTAAGTGTATGCTACTTGGTAATTAGCTAAATGATAAATAAGAAAAATCAGTTTTAATCTCCCTATAACACGAAGACGCTGCGTGTTACTTACCAACTCATCATTAGTGAGATCGATGGCACGCTCGTACCGAAAGCGAACCGTACTGTGACTTTTCTGTGCAATGCTGCATTAGCATTCTAACAGTAACGTTACTTAACTTACCTATACAATTTCACTTGGTTCTAGTGATATGATATACCCACACGACCTAACCCAACATCTTGGACCAGTGGTTGAGTTACTTCAGAGGCTATTGTTACCGTAGCTAGATAGCTAGCTAGCTAACGTTAACTGATCACCAACCATATCATCAACTGACTGCATATCACTTACTTTTCTGGGTGCATCCTTGACAGATGTCTGTTGAAGTTTGAGGTTGTCCCGGTCTTCTCCTCAATAGTTCGTTTACATATCGAACATCTAGCAGTGATCTTGCTGGAATTTGTTGTAAAATCTGTGTAAGCAAAGAGCACAATTCGGGGCGTCTCTTTAGGCATCTTCGCGCTACTGAACATGACGGTATGCACGCCACGTGAATCCGCATGTAGGTGGAACACACGTGCCTGCCCTTACACGAAATTAAATAATGTTACAGTATTAATATAGCTATCAATATATTTTAATAGGGCCTATTATTTTAAAAAAATCTAACAAAAACAGTCTTTATCAATTAAAAAGTCAGAGTCCGGGTCTCCAACTTCCGAGTCCGAATGCAGTAAATTCGCAAGTCCAAGTCCGAGTCATCAGTGCTCAAGTCCAAGTCGAGTCACGAGTCATGAAAATCAGGACTCGAGTCGGACTCGAGTCCGAGTCCTGGACTCGAGTACTACAACACTGCTATATATATCTATATCTATATATATAGATAGATAGATAGATAGATAGATAGAAGAGCTATTTTTATATATATATAAAAATCCCGGTCTGTCACTCACAATATTTAAACAAAAATCATTCAGCCACCTTTGTTTTTAAATCATAGACGTACAGCATTTATAGAATAGTACAGAAGTTGACCACACCTAAGCGCCCCACACACACACAAACACACACACACACACACACACACTTCATAAACCTTAAACTCACAATTCCTTTTCTATGGACAAAATACAAAATCAACTTTTTCTGTGTTTTGATTATCTATGTGGGTAGCATGTATATATGGTGTTGTTAATTGCCCATTACCTTTTCGTGGTTTTGATATGGTCGGATGGTTAGCTATTCATAACACCAGTTGTAAAATTAGTTTGATCATTAACAATAGTTTTCTGGAAAACACAAAATAATAAACCTGTAGAAAATGAACTGCAAGTGCAAGGTTTGACTGACAAAATGATAAATAGTGTAACATTACATAGATATTTGCCTTCGACAGGCCATGTCGATGTGGTGCTGCGTACCCAGGTCAATCCCGTTCTTCTGTTGATGAGCAATCACACTGGAGTACACATTTAATGGCTGCCATCTTTTGAAACATGTTACCTGTGGTGATCAGTTTAAAACGTCATGATATGCTGTGTTGATCAGTTTAAAACATTGATACCTGTGGTGATCAGTTTAAAACATCATGATACACTGTGGTGATCAGTTTAAACCATCATGATACACTGTGTTGATCAGTTTAAAACATCATGGTACACTGTGGTGATCAGTTTAAAACATGATACACTGTGGGGATCAGTTTAGAACATCACAATACACTGGTTATCAGTTTCAAACGTTATGATACAATGTGGTGATCAGTTTAAACCATCATGATACCTGTGGTGATCAGTTTTGCAATTACTTGACTTGCCTCAGCTTTCGCGTTGCGTACAAGCGCCAGCACGGCCTTGGAGGAGGGGTTGTTGGGAGCTCTCTTAGCGGCCATGCAGGCCAGATGCTGCCGGCTCGTTATGGCACTCCAGCGATGTTTTTTGGAAACTTGATGTGCCTTTGAAAAACAGCCCCGTTTTATGCGCCTTACTCTCAAACTTCCGGCATACTGTGCAATACATAGTTGGAGTTTTGCCCACATCCTCTAATGCAACCCAACTAAACTCCTGTTTCCAGGATAACTGCACTTCAATTAATAAATGTTGTCTTTATCCGCCGCCCTTTTCTCATGAGTGACAAGTCTGGTAGCCATACATCACATGACTAGCCTACTCAATTCTTGATCGGCCAATGGTGCGTGCCAATATTCTCCGATTCTTGCAAGGGGAGGGGTGATACTGTGTTAGTGAACGAGAACATAATTTATGATATGACGATGATAAAAAAATGATTGGTTTTTTTTTTCTTTTCATTTTTACCACTTACCTGATTGGGCAAGCAAGTTGCTAGATTTACTAGCCCGACATGGCATTTTACTTACCCCGGGCAATCGGGCCATCCTTATTGTTGAACCCTGCAGTCTCGCCGGACTGAGATGTCTGAGTTCATTAGTGTCACAGCTTTTGGAAAGAGGCTAAAACATCATGATACACTGTGGTGATCAGTTTTAAACGTCATGATACACTGTGGTGATCAGTTTAAAACGTGATACACTGTGGTGATCAGTTCAGAATATCATGATACACTGTGGTGATCAGTTTAAAACATCATGATACGCCGTGGTGATCTGTTTAAAACATCATGATACAATGTGGTGATCAGTTTAAAACACCATGATACACTATAGTGATCAGTTTAAAACATGATACACTGTGGTGATCAGTTTAAAACGTCATGATACACTGTGGTGATCAGTTTTAAACATCATGATACACTGTGGTGATCAGTTTTAAACGTCATGATACACTGTGGTGATCAGTTTAAAACGTGATACACTGTGGTGATCAGTTCAGAATATCATGATACACTGTGGTGATCAGTTTAAAACATCATGATACGCCGTGGTGATCTGTTTAAAACATCATGATACAATGTGGTGATACGTTTAAAACACCATGATAGACTGTGGTGATCAGTTTAAAACATCATGATACGCCGTGGTGATCTGTTTAAAACATCATGATACAATGTGGTGATCAGTTTAAAACACCATGATACACTATAGTGATCAGTTTAAAACATGATACACTGTGGTGATCAGTTTAAAACGTCATGATACACTGTGGTGATCAGTTTTAAACTTCATGATAAACTGTGGTGATCAGTTTAAAACAATACACTGTGGTGATCATTTAAAAAATTATGCACTGTGGTGATCAGTTTAAAACATCATGATACACTGTGGTGATCAGTTTAAACCGTCATAATACACTGTGGTGATCAGTTTAAAACATGATACGCGGCGGTGATCAGTATAAAACATCATGATACACGCTGGTGATCAGTTTAAAACATGATACACTGTGGTGATCAGTTTAAGCCACCATCATACCTGTGGTGATCAGTTTTGCAATTACCTGACTTGCCTCAGCTTTCGTGTTTCGTACAAGCGCCAGCACGGCCTTGGAGGAGGGGTTGTCAGCAGCCCTCTTAGCAGCCATGCAGGCCAGATGCTGTCGGCTCGTTATGGCACCCCAGCAGTGTTTTTTGTAAACTTGATGTGCCTTTGAAAAACAGCCCCATTTTATGCGCCTTGCTCTCAAACTTCCAGCATACTGTGCAATACATAGTTGGAGTTTTGCCCACATCCTCTAATGCAACCCAACTAACCTCCTGTTTCCAGGATAACTGAAGAACTCTCTTGTACTTCAATTAATAAATTTTGTCTTTATCCGCCGCCCTTTTCTTGTGAGTGACAAGTCTGGTAGCCACACATTGCATTGCATGACTAGCCTACTCAATTCTTGATTGGCCAGTGGTGCATGCCAATATTCTCCGATTCGTGCAAGGGGATGGGTAATACTGTCAGTAAACAAGAACATATTTTTTTGATATAACGATGTTAAAAAAAATGATTGAACTTTTTTTTTCTTTTTTATCACTTGCCCGATCGGGAAATCAAGTTGCTAGCTTTACTAGCCCGACATGGCATTTTACTTGCCCCGTGCAATCAGGCCATCCTTATTGTTGAACCATGCAGTCTTGTCGGACTGAGATGTCTGAGTTCAGTTGTGTCACAGCTTTTGGAAAGAGACTGTTTTTCCAGTTCTTTGACTTAGTAAGTCTTAACTAAAGGCACATGACTTTTGGTTTTCATTGTGGCAGTGGAATGAGTTGGATGGAGTGTGGAGAGACGAGGTGAGACAAATGACCCTACATGACTGAATAGCCTGTTCTTCTCTGCCCCTCTCCGCCTCATAGAATATGGTAAACAAGATGAAGGCCTAACAGTTTTAGCTACTCTTTGTCTGAAAGAATGAACCTTACTCATGTATGTGTGTGGGTGTGCAGTTTAATAAATTACCACGCTGTCAGGCAGCCTTGAATCTTCAAAGAGCCTGTCTCTCAGAATTTGGAAAATCGAATAATTTTCTTCTAATTCTAATGCATGTAGTAAAACCTATTGCTTTGTCTTGATGTTTACACACATTGGAGAAATCATTAACCATGTCTGCTGTAATTAAGAGTAGCAGGCCCATGTAGTGGCAATAGTAGACTTTTTTTTTTGACAGGCTTGATCTGAATTGAGTGTGATTCTGTATTAGGTGAGGGAAAATCTACATGGTAGTAATTAAGTCTAGGACGGAGCTTTCCTGTTGTTATGGACCATATCCTTATTGCACATGCAATGTCCCGAATACAAAATGTAATATTTCACTGTTAATCTAATTTATTTGTAGCACAGGTTGCTAACAATTAATTAATTAATTAATTAATTAATTAATTAATTAATTCATTCATTCATTCATTCATTCATTCATTCATCATCAGCCGCTTCTTCGGGGTCAGGTCGCGGTGGCAAGCTAAGTAGGGTACTCCAGACGTCCCTCTCCCAAGCAATGTCCTCCAGCTCCTCCTGGGAGATCCCAAGGGGTTCCCAGGCCAGATGGATATGTAGGCCCTCCAGCGAGTTCTGGGTCTACCCCAGGGTCTCCTCCCAGTTGGCTGTGCCCGGTACGTCTCTAAAGGAAGGCGCCCAGGAGGCATCCTAATCAGATGCCTGAACCACCTCAAATGGCTCCTTTCGATGTGAAAGAGCAGTTGGAAAATGAATAAAATAACCACACTTAACCAGGGCCTGTTTAATGTGGGATTTCTCCCTTTCCCTGGCAGCTGTGTCAGTGGGGACGTTGTTAGCTTTGTGGTGGTACAGCATCCTGATTACTCCTATTTGGTAGTCCAGTGGATAATGAGAGTCGGACCTTAAGTACTGATCAGTGTGTGTTGGTCTATGGTAAACATCAACAATCAAATGTCCCCCATAACCAATTGCAGTTTCACAGTCTAGGAAAGCTAACCTTCTTCAAGGAATATTAAGGGCCAGGAGGTCGATAGAGTGGTATTACAATCTGGACTCAGCAGTCTATTCGTGGCTGAGTGAGATGGACTTAGAATAAGAGCCTCAAAAGATAGGAATTTAGATTAACGTTTAGAAGGTAAATGCAAAATAGACTTAAATATTAAGGTGACACTTCGACCTTTTTTTTCCGCCTGAGCTATGTGGGCATAAGTATAGTCAGGTGGGGAAGCTCCGTTTAAGGGAAGGAAAACAGCCAAGTTTCACATAACCCAATCATATCAATACTATGTTTGAGAATCAGATCCTCTATTAGTAAGGCTTTGGTAGACAGTGATCTGATATTTATGAAATCAAATTTAAGCATCTTGTTGAAGTGACGAGTAAACCCAGCCACTGATGATGCACAAGCCAGTGCATTCTGAGTGCCGGTCCCAAGCTTGGATATATGGGGAGGGTTGCTTCAGAAAGGGCATCTGGTGTAAAATATTTGCGAAAAACAAATATGCGGATCATAAATCAGATTTCCCTACCAGATCGGTCAAGGCCCGGGTTACCAAGGACCGCCACCGGTACTGTTGGCCAGCAGGGTGCTCGTGGAAACTATGCTACTGTTGGGCGAAGGAGAAGGAGAGGGGGAAGACATGTCCAGAGGCAACGGGAGAGGAGGAAGGGTAGGAGTGTGGACATGAAAGTTGGAACTTTGAATGTTGGCACTATGACTGGTAAAGGGAGAAAGCTGGCTGATATGATGGAAAGAAGAAAGGTAGATATATTGTGTGTGCAAGAGACTAGGTGGAAGGGGAGTAAGGCCAAGAGCATCAGAGGTGGGTTCACACTCTTCTACCGTGGTGCGAATTGGGGGAGAAATGGGTAGGGGTAATTCTGAAGGAAGACTATGTCAAGAGTGTGCTGGAGGTGAAGAGAGTGTCAGACAGAGTGATGAGTATGAAGCTGTAAATTGAAGGTGTATTGATGAATGTTCTCAGTGCATATGCCCTGTAAGTTGGGCGTGAGATGGAAGCGAAAGAAGAATTCTGGAGTGTTGGATGAAGTGGTGGAGAGGGTACCCAAGGAGGAGAGAATGGTGATTGGAGAGGACTTCAATGGGCATGTTGGGGAAGGGAACAGAGGTGATGAGGAGGTGATGGGTAGGTATGGTGTCAAGGAGACAAATGTGGACGGAGAGATGGTGGTGGATTTTGTGAAAAGGGTGGAAATGACTGTGGTGAATACATATTTCAAGACGAGGTAGGAACACAGGGTGATGTACTAGAGTGGAGGAAGGTGCACACAGGTAGACTATATCTTATGTAGAAGGCACAATCTGAAAGGGATTCTAGACTGCAAGGTGGTGACAGGGGAGAACGTAGCTAGGCAGCATCAGATGGTGGCCTGTGGGATGACTTTGGAGAGCAAGAAGAGGAAGCGAGTGAAGGCTGAGCCGAAGATTAAATGGTGCAAGTTGAAGAAGGAAGACTGTAGTGTGGAGGTCCAAGAAGAAAGACTGTAGTGTGGAGTTCAGGCAGGAGGTAAGACAGGCACTGGATGGTAGTGAAGAGTTGCCAGATGGCTGGGCAACCACTGCAGAAATAGTGAGGGAGACCGCTAGGAAGGTACTTGGTGTGTTATCAGGACAGAGGAAGAAAGACAAGGAGACTTGGTGGTGAAATGAGGAAATAGAGCAAAGTATACAGAGGAAGAGGTTGGCAAAGAAGTGGGATAGTCAGAGAGATGAAGAAAGTAGACAGGAGTACAAGGAGATGCAGCACAAAGTGAAGAGAGAGGTGCCAAAGGAAAAGGTGTATGGTGAGTTGTATGAGAGGTTAGACACTAAGGAAGGAGAAAAGGACTTGTACCGATTGGCTAAACAGAGGGACCTAGCTGAGAAGGATATGTGGCAGGTTAGGGCGATCAAGGATAGAGATGGAAATGTGCTGCCAAGCGAGGAGAGCGTGCTGAAGAGGTGGAAGGAGTACTTTGAGGGGCTGAGGAATGAAGAAAATGAGAGTGAGAGAAGGTTGGATGATGTGGGGATAGTGAATCAGGAAGTGTGGTGGATTAGCAAGGAGGAAGTGAGGGCAGCTATGAAGAGGATGAATAGTGGAAAGGCCGTTGGTCCTGATGACATATCTGTGGAGGCATGTAGATGTTTAGGAGAGATGGCAGTGGGGTTTTTAACTAGATTGTTTAACACAATCCTGGAAAGTGAGAGGATGTCTGAGGAGTGGAGAAGAAGCATACTGGTACCGATTTTCAAGAATAAGGGCGATGTGCAGAACTGCAGCAACTACAGAGGTATAAAGTTGATCAGCCACAGCATGAAGATATGGGAAAGAGTAATAGAAGCTAGGTTAAGAGGGAGGTGACAATTAGCGAGCAGCAGTATGGTTTCGTGCCATGAAAGAGCACTACAGATGCGATGTTTGCTTTGAGAATGTTGATGGAGAAGTATAGAGAAGGCCAGAAAGAGTTGCATTGTGTCTTTGTAGATGTAGAGAAAGTACATGACAGGGTACTGAGAGAGGAGGTGTGGTATTGTTTGAGGAAGTCGGGAGTTGCAGAGAAGTATGTAGGAGTGGTGAGGATATGTATGAGGGAAGTGTGGCAGTGGTGAGATGTGCATTTGGAATGACACATGGGTTCAAGGTGGAAGTGGGATTACATCAAGGATCGGCTCTGAGCCCTTTCTTGTTTGCAAAGGCGATGGACAGATCAACGCAGGAGATCAGGCAGGAGTCTCCATGGACTATGATGTTTGCGGATGATATTGTGATCTGTAGCGAGAGTAGAGTGCAGGTTGAGAAGAACCTGGAGAGGTGGAGGTATGCACGGGAGGGAAAAGGAATTTCACTCAGAAGGCGCAAGACAGCATACTTATGCTTGAATGATAGGGAGGACAGTGGAATGGTTAGGATACAAGGAGTGGAGGTGACAAAGGCGTATGAGTTTAAATACTTGGGGTCAGCTGTCCAAAGTAATGGGGAATGCAGAAGAGAGGTGAAGAAGAGAGTGCAGGCAGGGTGGAGTGGGTGGAGAAGAGTGTCAGGAGTGATTTGCGACAGAAGGGTGCCAGCAAAAGTTAAAGGGAGTGAAAGAACAGGCTATAGCAGATGTTTCTCATCTAAAAACCTAATGAAACCATGCAAATACAAATGCAAATCTTAATTACACTGACATGCTCTCAGCCCTACTGACTGGTTTACAAGATGGTTGTGAGACCAGCTATGTTATATGGTTTGGAGACAGTGGCACTGATGAAAAGACAGGAGGCGGGGCTGGAGGTGGCAGAGTTGAAGATGCTAAGATTTTCATTGGGAGTAATGAAGAAGGACAAGATTAGGAATGAGTATATTAGAGGGACCGCTCAGGTTGGATGGTTTGGAGACAAAGCAAGAGAGGCAAGATTGAGATGGTTTGGACATGTGTGGAGGAGAGATGCTGTGTATATTGGGAGAAGGATGCTGAATATGGAGCTGCCAGGGAAGAGGAAAAGAGGAAGGCCAAAGAGGAGGTTTATGGATGTGGTGAGAGAAGACATGCTGGTGTGACAGGAAGATGCAGAGGACAGGAAGAGATGGAAATGGATGATCCACCTAACAGGATCAGCCGGAAGTAGTAGTAGTTGAAGTGATCATTAGTAGGCAGAACTTAAGAGCTACCAATAGATGAAATATTAATTGGAATTAGTCAGCTTGTATTAATTACACTGGACAACAAAAGCTGAACACAAAATATTTTCAGATTTGCTGTAACACATAGGAATTTGGGGAACATTAAAATAACTTTTGAATTTAACATGTTTAATCGCACAATGATGCTGACATATTCAATTCAATTCAGTGTATTGTCATTAAAAACAATGTGCAGGCACATGTTAAAAATCAAATGAGGGCTGTGGCTTCACCAATCAGTGCAAGACAGACACAGACAAACACAGCAAACACAATATAAGATATACACACATGAAGACCAAAAGCTAAGAATAAGTTAAAAAAGAGCTGGAGTACAAAATATTTAACAATATCTACAGACATTCAGTGGGTAGCCAAGTTCAGGTGGGCAACAGCTTCTGGAAAGAAGCTGTTTTTGAGCCTGGTAGTGTGGGCTCTGAGGCTCCTGTAGCACCTCCCAGAGCGCAGGGGGGAGAACAGTCCATGGTTGGGGTGTTTGGGATCTCTGCTGATGCTCAGACCCCTTCGAAGGCAGCGTTTGTGATAAATGTCTTTTATGGCTGGGAGCTGGGTACCGGTGATATGCTGGGCTGCCTTGATGATCCGCTGCGGAGCTTTCTGGTCTACTGAGGTGCAGTTGCCATACCACACTGAGATGCAGATGGTCAGGATGCTCTCTATGGTGCAATGGTAGAAGTTGGTGAGAATTTTGGGGGGTAGACGGGCGCTTCTCAGCCTCCTCAGGAAATGCAGGCGTTGTTGGGCCTTTTTCACAAAGGCCTGGGTGTTTAATGTCCACGAAAGGTCCTCGCTGATGTGGACTCCAAGGAATTTAAAGCTGGAAACACGCTCCACTTCCACCCCATTGATGTGTATGGGGGAGTGGCTGCACTTTCTAGACCTCCTGAAGTCCACAATCTGCTCCTTTGTCTTCTGCACATTAAGGACAAGATTGTTGGTAGTACACCATGATGTGAGGTGCTCAATCTCGTCTCTGTTGGCCATCTCGTCATTGTTGGTGATACGGCCAATGACTGTGGTGTCATCTGCAAACTTAACTATAACATTTGATGGGTGAGTTGGCAGGCAGTCGTGGGTAAAGAGGGAGAAAAGGAGGGGGCTCAGAACACAGCCTTGAGGGGCACCTGTGCTGAGGGTCAGGGTGGAGGAGGAGTGGTCACCTAACCTAACAGACTGTGGTCTGTTGGTCAGGAAGTCCAGGATCCAGTTACAGAGGGAGGGGTTGAGGCCAAGGGAGAGGAGTTTGGTGGTTAGTTTGGCAGGGATGATAGTGTTGAAGGCGGAGCTGTAATCTATAAACAGCATCCGGATGTATGTGTTGTTAAGTTCAAGGTGGGTCAGAACAACATGCAGGGCAGTGGCAATAGCATCCTCAGTAGACCTTTTGGGACAGTAGACGAACTGATGTGGGTCGAATGTGGGGGAGATAATGTTTTTGATGTGAGCCAGAACCAGTCTCTCATATTGTGTTAGTTCAACTGAGCTTAAAATGTTTTGCAGCTGATTTTCGTTTGTACTCAGCAGCTGGTGCGTCTCGTGTCGGTGTCCAACAATAGTCGGCCAGCGCTGATGGATTCTAGTTGCCCTGATACCTCTTTTCCATTGTTGCAATGTTCTGGTGAAACCTTTCACCATGTTCATCACTGACTGCCCCCTGATCAGCAGGGAAGAAGTCCAAGTGTGAATGCAGAAAAGGAATTTTCAATGATGTGTTGCACTTCATGGTTTTGTATGCTGTAAGCATGTTGTCAAGCAGCTCAACATAGTTTGGTGCTCTGTAGTTGCCAAGAAAATTCTCAACAACATCCCTAAATGCCTTCCATGTTATTTTCTCTGGCCCCACCAGCAGATCTTCTAACTCCCTGTCATTAATGACCTGTCTGATTGTGGACCCACAAAAATGCCTTCCTTAATCTTGCATCAGTTATTCTTGGAAACATCTGTCTCAAATAGTGAAATCCATCACCTTCTTTGTTCATTGCTTTCACAAAATGTTTCATCAGTCCGAGTTTTCCATGAAGAGGAGGGAGAAATATCTGTGTTGGGTGGACAAATGGTTTATGCACCACACTTTTCTGCCCTGCAACAAAATGCTTACGGAGCGGCCAGTTCTTTTTAATGTGATGTGACTGTAGCACAGCTGTCCCATTCACACAGGAAACACCAGTACTTTGTATATCTGAGCTGCATTCCTAGTAGCAGTGCCAATACTTTTACATCACCACAGATGTTATAGTGGTAATTGTTGTACTGTATGCGTTTCAACAACACTTCCATGTTGTTGTAGGTTTCTTTCGTGTGTACTGCATAGCCAGTGGGTGCTGAAGGGTGGACATTGTCATTGTGTAACAGGACAGCTTTCAGGCTGAACTTTGATGAATCTATGAAAAGATGGCATTGTTGTGGGTCCTGCACACAACCGAAAGCCATGAACAATCCATCAATGTCAGTGCAGAAACAGGTTGTCAACCTGCATAATGAAGTTTGTCAAATGTTCTTGACAGTTCCAAAAGATAGACATTTTTGTACTTCTTGACACCAAACCCCATCCTAATCTTGCACCAAGTAGTTCTGCTTTAGCTTTTGACAAATCTAAGTCCCTGACTAGGTCATTTAGTTCTGACCGTGTTATCAGATGAGGATAACCAGACATAACGGGTTCAACATCTGGGTCAGTGTCGTTTTCCACATCTGGTTCATGCGTTGTGGCATCTTCATCTGCCTCATCTAGGCTCCATGTCTCTGGTGGCTTTGGTACTGGCAAACTGTCATCATGTGGCACTGGTGTCATGGCCGAAGGCAGGTTGGGGTATTCGATGGATTTCTTATTTTTTGTAGAGAAGCCAGATACATTGGTCAGACAGAAGTAACAGTCCATCACGTGATCCTTCTGTTCTCGCCATATCATTGGGACTGCAAATGGCGTTGACTTCCGAGTATCTCTTGAGCCGAGCTATCAGGTTGACTGCACATGTTGCACAACAAATGTGAAACCCTGGGTTTCTCTTGTCACCAATTTTACATCCGAAGTAGAGCTTATAGGCTTTTTTTAATAAGTGCAGTCATGGTGCGTCTTTGAGCCTTAAGCATAGAGTCAAGTCAAGTAGGTTTTATTTGTCCTCAGAGGGGCAATTGTTGTGTAGCAGCGGCAACATTGAAACACACAAACACTCCACAGAACACAAAAGGCAAATAGGCAAATAAATAAAAATAAATACAACTTGTACAACAAATAAATACAACTTGTACTGACCACAGATGTAACAGGATGTATTGCAGCTGTTGTAACAGGATGTATTGCAGCTGTTGCAACATTGACGAGACATTTCTGCTGCATTAAATCTTCCTTAGGACAGTAAATCCTATTGTTAAGTATACTCACTATGCTACTGCCTGAAGAACATGTGCGTCAACATGCGTCCAAACAGCATGTGTAGATGTGAGCAGCATTTATAGCCTGTGTGCCAGCATCTAACCTGACTCAGCATGCCCAGGCTGCCTAAGACAACATTTGCATAACAGCTACACTGAGTGCGTGGCTAGTGCATCAACCAGGACACATACCCACATCTGGCTTCCCACCCGCAGACACGGCCAGTTGTGTGTGGAGGGACGTCTGACCAAGCCGAAGGTAACACTGGGATTTGAACCGGAGATCCCCGTGGTGGTAGACAACGAAATAGTCTGCTACGCTGCCCAGATGACTTGGTTCTTTGTTTTGATTCAGCATTTTTCTTATCCCTTACAAATGCAAGATCACATAGCTTCCACATCTTTTGTCCATTAATGAAATTTAATTGAAGTGAACATTTTTTGAAGTTGGGGATGAGTTGTTGCCTCAAGTGAAGGAGTTCAAGTATCTCGGGGTCTTGTTCACGAGTGAGGGTAGGATGAAGCAGGAGATTGACAGGCGGATTGGTGCAGCATCAGCAGTAATGCGGACGTTGTACCGGACCATTGTGGTGAAGAGGGAGCTGAGCCGGAAGGCAAACCTCTCAATTTACCAGTCAATCTTCATTCCAACCCTCACCTATGGTCATGAGCTTTGGGTAGTGACCGAAAGGGTGAGATTGTGGATACAAGTGGCTGAAATTAGCTTCCTCCGTAGGGTGTCTGGGCTCAGCCTTAGAGATAGGGTGAGGAGCTCGGACATCCAGAGGGAGCTTGGAGTAGAGCCGCCGCTCCTTCGCGTCAAAAGGAGCCAGTTGAGGTGGTTCAGGTCTCTGATTAGGATGCCTGCTGGGCGCCTTCCTTTGGAGGTTTACCGGGCACGGCCAACTGGGAGGAGACCCCGGGGTAGACCCAGAACTCGCTGGAGGGACTACATGTCCAATCTGGCCTGGGAACACCTTGGGATCCCCCAGGAGCAGCTGGAGGGCGTTGCTGGGGAGAGGGACATCTGGAGTGCCCTACTTAGCTTTCTGCCATCGCGACCCGACGCCGGAGAAGCGTCTGATGATGAATGAATGAACGAATTTCTTGAAGACATTTCAGCTTTTTGTTTGGTCTATAATTAGATCAGTGTGTGCAGGTTGCAATGTTCTGTGACAAGGCCACTCATGTCAGAGTGGAACCGTTTTCACAATGCTGCACCTGGCCTATATTGAATTTATTAATGGCAAAAATAACAACTAAGAGTCAAATGTATTTGAATTTTGGTAATTCTAGTGGGTTAGGGTCCAAATTTGATTTTGTGACGTAATTGTCAGCCCTACTACAAACAGTACACAACTATTATTATTAAAACCTTGCATACTGAAAAGCTTTTAAGTTTTATCATATCCTACACTAATACCTTGTATGGGGATGTCTGTGAATGTTCTCATTGTATGGGGAGTGCTTGAGTCCAGTTTAGACCAGGGCATGGAACAGGCAGGTTATCTGAAAGATACAAAGATGAGATACTTCAGTCTTAAAGTTTAACTCATTAGTAAGTGCAGGAGCATGAATACGTCTCTGCATGATTGGGTCAGCCTGCTAGATTGGGTCAGGGTCTGTACCACTAAGTGTCACACACCATTAGGAAATGCACAATAAAGAGTAGAAAAATGTATATGTAAATGTCAGGTGGATCATCTGGTGTGGTGTTAGGTTGGAAAGAAAGTCCATGGCACATGGTAGAGTATCAGTAGTCTTGATGGGGGAAAGGCTTAAAAAGTGTTTTGCTCTCTTCTCCTTCCAGACCCAGGTGGATGAGATGTCATCAGAGAGCTTTCTTGAGTATCTTGCCTGCTTATAGAAATAACCCTGTGTGTGTGTGTGTGTGTGTGTGTGTGTGTGTGTGTGTGTGTGTGTGTGTGTGTGTGTGTGTGTGTGTGTGTGTGTGTGTGTGTGTGTGTGTGTGTGTGTGTGTGTGTTTTCCAGCTTTCCAAGAGACCCCCCTCCAGTGAAGATGAGACCATGGTCCCAGTACTAGCCTCCAAGAAAGCCAGTGAATTACCCGTCAACGAAGTAGCATGTATCCTGCAGGTAGCAGCTTGTTTACTAGCTGGTTCCATGGAAACACACAAACCAGGCTAAACTAGTATCCAATATGTAAAATGAATCTTGATGAAGACTAAAATACTTAATTATGAGAGAAGATAAGAACATTTGTGAATTTCTAAATCACATGTAACTTGGAAAAAGAAATTCAAAAAGTTAATTTTATGATGTACTCCACCCACAGAATGATGTTGAGTTTCTCGGGTGGAGGACACCCAAATGGTTTTTAATCTTTCTTTGTCAGTGATATTCTGTCAGTCATGTCAGTGAAGGTAATGGTATCAGTGAAGAGGTGGTAGTGGTCACAGGGTGCTTCGAGATGAGTAATAATTATGACATGAGATGATTGACTATTGCTTCATTAATCTGAACCTGCTCATACAGGCAGATAGGTTAAGAGCGAAAGGAATGAAGCATTACTCAGTTCAGGGAAACCAAACATTTTCTTCAATCACAACATTTAACAACTATTAAGACAGCTCCACCCATTGCCACCCCCTTCATAATTGTTCTCAAATTTGACAACCAGTTGTTGGCATCTCCTCCTGTCTGTCCCCTTTAGGCTGACCTGCAGATGGGCCTGACTCATGAAGAGGTGAGCCGCAGGAGGGCCTATCATGGTTGGAATGAGTTTGACATCAGTGAGGAGGAGCCCCTGTGGAAGAAGTACATTTCCCAGGTAACAGGCAGTAAATATACAACCTGCTTTAAAGAGAAGTGGATTTGAAATGGTGTAGAAAATGCACCATCAATGGTATTATAACACACTGTAAAGGTCATGTTAACTGTGATGATGTCACGGCTGAAGACAGCCTTGGTAAATGAAAGGCTGACAGGGTCCTGAAGATGGTGGTATCTACTACTACTTTCGGCTGCTCCCGTTAGGGGTCGCCACAGCGGATCATCCGTTTCCATTTCTTCCTGTCTTCTGCGTCTTCCTCTGTCACACCAGCCACCTGCATGTCTTCCCTCACCACATCCATAAACCTCCTCTTTGGCCTTCCTCTTCTCCTCTTCCCTGGCAGCTCCATATTCAGCATCCTTCTCCCAATATACTCAGCATCTCTCCTCCACACATGTCCAAACCATCTCAATCTTGCCTCTCTTGCTTTGTCTCCAAACCATCCAACCTGAGCGGTCCCTCTAATATAATCATTCCTAATCCTATCCTTCTTCGTTACTCCCAGTGAAAATCTTAGCATCTTCAACTCTGCCACCTCCAGCTCCGCCTCCTGTCTTTTCGTCAGTGCCACTGTCTCCAAACCATATAGCATAGCTGGTCTCACAACCATCTTGTAAACTTTCCCTTTAACTCTTGCTGGTACCCTTCTGTCGCAAATCACTCCTGACACTCTTCTCCACCCACTCCACCTTGCCCGCACTCTCTTTTTCACCTCTCTACTGCACTCCCCGTTACTTTGGACAGTTGACCCCAAGTATTTAAACTCAAATGCCTTTGTCACCTCCACTCCTTGCATCCTGACCATTCCACTGTCCTCTCTCTCATTCACGCATAGGTATTCCGTCTTGCTCCTACTGACTTTCATTCCTCTTCTCTCCAGTGCATACCTCCACCTCTCCAGGCTCTCCTCAACCTGCACCCTCCTCTCGCTACAGATCACAATGTCATCCGCGAACATCATCGTCCATGGAGACTGCTGCCTGATCTTGTCCGTCAACCTGTCCATCACCATTGCTAACAAGAAAGGGCTCAGAGCCGATCCTTGATGTAATCCGACCTCCACCTTGAACCCATCTGTCATTCCAACCGCACACCTCACCATTGTCACACTTCCCTCATACGTATCCTGCACCACTCCTACATACTTCTCTGCAACTCCTGACTTCCTCATACAATACCACACCTCCTCTCTCGGCACTCTGTCATAAGCTTTCTCTAAATCTACAAAGACACAATGCAACTCTTTCTGGCCTTCTCTATACTTCTCGATCAACATTCTCAAAGCAAACATCGCATCTGTGGTGCTCTTTCGTGGCATGAAACCATACTGCTGCTCGCTGATCATCACCTCTCCTCTTAACCTAGCTTCTATTACTCTTTCCCATATCTTCATGCTGTGGCTGATCAACTTTATACCTCTGTAGTTGTTACAGTTATGCACATCGCCCTTGTTCTTGAAAATCGGTACCAGTATGCTTCTTCTCCACTCCTCAGGCATCCTCTCACTTTCCAGGATTGTGTTAAACAATCTAGTTAAAAACTCCACTGCCATCTCTCCTAAACATCTCCACGCCTCCACAGGTATGTCATCAGGACCAACTGCCTTTCCACTCTTCATCCTCTTCATAGCTGCCCTCACTTCCTCCTTGTTAATCCACTGAACTTCCTGATTCACTATCCCTACATCATCCAACCTTCTCTCTCTCATTTTCTTCATTCATCAGCCCCTCAAAGTACTCCTTCCACCTTCTTAGCACACTCTCCTCGTTTGTCAGCACATTTCCATCTCTATCCTTGATCGCCCTAACTTGCTGCACATCCTTTGCAGCTTGGTCCCTCTGTCTAGCCAATCGGTACAAGTCCTTTTCTCCTTCCTTAGTGTCTAACCTGTCATACAACTCACCATACGCCTTTTCCTTTGCCTTTGCCACCTCTCTCTTTGCTTTACGCTGCATCTCCTTGTACTCCTGTCTACTTTCTTCACCTCTCTTACTATCCCACTTCTTCTTTGCCAACCTTTTCCTCTGTATAATTTGCTGTACTTCCTCATTCCACCACCAAGTCTCCTTGTCTTCCTTCCTCTGTCCTGATGACACACCAAGTACCTTCCTAGCTGTCTCCCTCGCTATTTCTGCAGTGGTTGTCCAGCCATCTGGCAACTCTTCATTACCACCCAGTGCCTGTCTTAACTCCTGCCTGAACTCCACACAACAGTCTTCCTTCTTCAACTTCCACCATTTGATCTTCGGCTGTGTCTTCACTCGCTTCCTCTTCTTGCTCTCCAAAGTCATCCTACAGACCACCATCCGATGCTGCCTATCTACGTTCTCCCCTGTCACCACCTTGCAGTCTCCAATCCCTTTTAGATGTACTGAAGATGGTGGTATCATCTTCATTATTCCTGGTCTGAACAACTGATCTGACAAACTTGTGCACAGCAAGGAACATGAAGGCATAACCTCTAAATATACAGATGAGGTACTGTACTGGATTAAGCCACCTAGCTATTAGTATGGGAACATGATGTACATGTACATACAGGCAGAAATGTACAGTTCCGTGACAAAGTATTTCCTCCCTTCCTGATTTCCTCTATTTTTGCATATTTGTCACACTGAATGGTTTCAGAGCTTTATACAAAATGTAATTTAAGACAAGGAGAACCCAAGTAAACAAAAAATATAGTTTTTAAATTACCGTTTCATTTATTGAAGGAGAAAAGTTATCCCACCCATATCACCCAAGTAATTGCCCCCTAAACTTAACAACTGCAACCAGTTGCTTCCTGTAATTGTTACAGTGGTACAGTTTTATCATCAGACACGTTTTTCCATAGTGACTGACGTACATGTGAGAGTTAATGCAGCACAAGCAAGGATCTAGTCAGCACACAGCAACACAAGTGTCAAGAAACCAGGTTCAAGTCTGATAGGATATAGGTGTCAACAGGCAGTGCACAGGGTGCATAGAAGTGTTTATCCAGATGAAATGACTGATGATTTTAAATGTTTTTTAATTAGGTCCCCATCCCAGAAAAAACAGTTTTTGTTGCCCCTGCATCTAAATGAGCTTTGTAGTTTGTTTAGTATTTGTACTTGCGTTCGAGTGTACATAGCAATGTCCAACTCTTTGACTGATTCAGCACACAGCTTACTCTTTCTGGTGCTACTTTCTAGCTTTTCCTGAAACTCAGCAGATGATCAAACCATCACCGAGCATTGGGTTTTGTCGGCAGACCACTGCACTTTTTTTCCAACAATTCTCACATGATGTCTCTTATTGCCTTTTCCATCTCTCTTTCCAACCTAGAATATAATAATAATAATAATAATAATACGTTTTATTTGTGGGCGCCTTTCAGAGCACTCAAGGACACCTTACAGAATACAGTAAAAAACAAGCAGCACTGTATCAGACAGCATAAAATCAAAACAAAGCAGGGTAGACAATAAAAAGTTAACACAACAGATAAGTATAAAATCATCATCTGCACAAAACTCAAATAGAATATGAACAACACAAACAGACTATGACACAACACAAATGTCGTCACAGTTCCCCTTTCAGGTCGTACTATTTTTTTGATTCCAGTTGGGAACCAACTTTTCCGGTTCCGAAGCAATTTAGTTTTGGTCAAAATGCTCTGAACAGTGCCCATTCCATGTTGTTGGAAAAGGGCTATTTGTTTTATATTACATTTTGTATGAAGATCTGACGTTTCACCAACAACGCCAAGCTAAATTCCTACGCATGTAATGCACGTGGCAATAAAAGAATTTCTGATTCTGAAACAGTTAAGTATGACAAATATGCAAAAATAGAGGAAACCAGGATGAGTGCAAATACTATTTCGTAGCACTGTACATGTGTGTCTGTTTATGTAAGTAGCCGTGTTTCCATCTGAATTTCAAGCAAATCAAAATGCAAAACAGGTGCATTTTCTTATAGCTTCATTTACATTAAAAATGTCCCTGGTTGCAGGACTGCCCTCAGAATAAATTAAGAGAAAAATGCAGAGGATTGTCAAGAATCACTTGCCATCTGAGAATTCTGAAAATTCCATTCCTCTTTATTTCATGTCTTCAGCAGCACTTCAATTTCGCCGAAAGAGCTGAGCATTAAAACCCTTTTTTGTGATTACTTTTTTCACTGTCATGGTATTTCCATCCATATTTTCTTGTTTGCAACTTCAAAATTTGCATAAAGCTAGCTTGATGAAGACACATCTAAAGACGGCTGCTCGCTGAGTTCATACCATGATTATATAATCTTCCAGAACAATTGTCAAATGGGACTCCAGTACCTGGACAAACAATTACTGTTCCCACCATACTTCTTGATCATTCATAAATTTAACAATCAACTTATGTAACAATGTGATTCTGGCGTGATTTTTCATCAAAGAAGCAGTTTGAAAATAAAACTAGGCCTATCCTAAATATGATTAATTAGATCAGGCGAAGGGAACACTAGAGCCCTGTTTTCAATGGTAAACAATATTTTACAGCCACCGGACACTTTTGCACCTCACCTGTATTCAGTTGCTCAATGTAACACCTTCATGACCTTTTTTTTTTTATAAGTTTTTATTTGGAGATGTTAACAAGCGCAAAATACAATAGGCATGTACTTAGACTATTTCCATTTTTCTTTTTTCTTTTACACAAACACCCCAACCACCCACCCTTCCCACCCACCAAAACATGGGGTGCACCCGCCTAGAGAAGCAGAAAAAGAAAATAAGATAACAACATATACACAATAATAATAATAATAATAGATACATTTACATGTGAAAGAGGTCACATTTAGCCATGTTCAATGTCACTGTGTACATACATATTCCCGATTGCAGTCATACATGCCTGCATCAGTCCAAGGCAGAAACAATTTAAATACAATATCCACAATATGTATATCCCTAGAATATACAATCCCTGGTAACTGGTATATAAGAAAAAAAAATAAAGATATGAGGAAGGAAAAATAAATTAATATGTTTGAACACTTCTATTTGTGAAATGTTATTTAGGCCTACTGTGGTCTGTGGTGACTAAATATCTTAGGTCATCAGGCAAAGTTTTTAGTTTGCTTAGATATGTCAAAATTGGACATCGGACCCCAGATGGAGAAACGATTGTCACTGGACCCCCTAAGAGTGTACTTAATCTTCTCTAACTGTATGAGATGCATCAGATCACTCAACCACATAGACACTTTAGGTGGGTGTTTTGATTTCCAATGTAATAAAATTCTTCTGCGAGCAAGCAGTGTCATGAAAGCAATGATGGTTTTATGGCCTTTTCTCATTATAGAGTGTTCCCCACCTGTGATTCCAAATATAGCTGCTGCTGCATTGGGTTGGAAATCAATATCAAGTGCTTCCGACAGTAATTTAAAAACCATAGACCAGTAAGTTGTCAGAGCCAGGCATGACCAAAACATATGGGTTAAGTTGGCAGGGGTGTTATGGCACCTGTCACAACTTGCGTCTGAATTAGGGTAAATCTTAGCTAGTCTTGCATTTGAAAAATCAGCACGATGTAGGACTTTGAACTGTATTATACTTAGTCTTGCACAGGAAGTACTATCATTCACTTTTTGTAAAGCACAGTTCCAGTTGTCCTCATCCATGTCCTCTCCAAGCTCAGCTGCCCAGTCTGCCCTAATCTTAGCAAAAGTTATGTTTTTAAGACAAGCTGTACAATCATGTATCCTTGAAATTAGTCCTTTAGAATTAAAAGGGATCTCTAACATACCACCTAAACCTGAGACTGAAGTTAAGTTTGGAAAGTTGGAGTCATGGCTCTGAAGGAAGTGGCGGACTTGAAAATATTGACATAAGCTAGACCAAGGGAGCCCAAATTTGTGTGATAAGTCATCAAAGCTTGCAAATACACCATTTATGTACATATTTTTAAATTTAGAAATACCTTGTCTTTGCCAAAAAGATAATACAGAGTCTAATCTAGCTGGGGGAAGAAGGTGATTATTGCATATAGGACTCATGCTAAGACAATGTTTGAACCCAAAGTTCCGTCTAAATTGAAACCATATCTTGAGGATATTGATGATGACTAGGCTGTTAGTAAAGTGTGTAATAGAAAGAGGAGAGCTGGAAGTGACCAGGGCTGTGAGAGATGATGAGATACAAGATGTAGCCTCAAAGTCACACCAGTCTGTATCTGGCGAGTGAAGCCAATACATAATTTTTTGAACATTTACAGCCCAATAGTAATAGCATAGATTTGGAAGAGCTAAGCCACCCTGTAATTTAGGCCTTTGTAGTAATTCTATACGTATTTTAGGGATCTTATCGCTCCATATGAATGAAATGAAAGCCTTATCAATGGATTTAAAAAAGGATTTAGAAAGATAAAGTGGGATACATTGAAACAAATAAAGGAATTTGGGGAGTACATTCATTTTAATACAATTCACTTTTCCTGCCAAGGACAAGTGAAGTGACTTCCACTTTTTCAGGTCTAGTCTGACTTTCTCACATAAAGGAGAAAAGTTTTCCTGATAAAGACTTTGCATGTCTCTCGTGATATTAATGCCCAAATATTTAAAACCATTTCTAGACATTTGGAACGGTAGGCATTCTTCATGCCCCTTTTTAATGCCAAATGAAACTATTCATCAGCAGTTGACCTCGTCAAACAATAATGCATACAGTTCATCTTATTCGCCCTCCTATGTTCCCCTCTGTTCTTCACTATCTAGTTTTAAACTCCCAACTGTTGCTGAAATATCTGTTCTTATTCGCAAATCCAAATCATCTACTTGTCAGTTAGACCCCCTCCCAACTCATCTAGTAAAAGCCTGTCTACCTTCTCTATCCTCTTTAATAACTGATGTACCTTCCTCCCTTACCTCTGGCCTTGTTCCCTCATCTCTCTTAACAGCTGCAATAACTTCAATACTCAAGAAACCTGGTGCAGACCCCAAAATTTGAATAATTTTTGCCCAATCTCAAATTTACCATTTCTTTCTAAAACACTTGAAAGAATAGTCACATCTCAGGCACACACTCACTTGATGCACAACAATCTGTTTGAATAATTCCAGTCTGGTTTCTGCTCCATGCACAGTACGGAGACAGCATTGGTGAAAATCCCTAATGATCTGTTGATGGCAGCTGACTCTGGGCTCTTAACCATACTTGTACTTCTCGACCTGAGTACAGCCTTTGATACCATCTCACATAACATGCTCCTAGAGAGATTAGCTTCCATTGGACTAACTGACACCCCTCTTGACTGGTTTAGATCACATCTCTCTGGCTACACTCAGTTTGTCCAACTTAAAAATTTGACATCACGGTCCTTTACTGTTACTACCAGTATTCTCCAGGGCTCTATATCGGAACCCCTCATTTTTATTATTTATTTATTACCTCTTGGCCACATTTTCAGGAAATTTTGCATTCAAATTCACTGCTATGCGGATGACACCCAGCTTTATCTATCCACCAAGCCTACCTCCACTCTTCCACCCACTTCCCTTTCTGACTGCTTACTAGAAATTAAATCCTGGTTTTCATACCACTTCCTCAAACTTAATAAGGATAGAATCAACATCGTCCTAGTGGGTACTAAATCTGCTTGGCTAAACCTGATAGTTTTTCTCTAACTATTGACAATTCTATAGTTTCTCCATCGCCTCGGGTTAAGAGTCTGGGTGTCATCCTGGACAGCACATTATCTTTTGAAGCTCACATCAACAATGTTACTCGGTCTGCATACTTCCACCTATGCAATATTAATCATCTTCGCCTGTCACTTACACCTAACAGCACTGTCATACTCATTCAGCCTGGTTACATCCTATATTGACTACTGTAATTCTATCCTCTTTGGTCTTCCCCTCAAGTGTCTTCATAAACTTAACCTGGTCTAGAATTCAGCTGCCTGTATCATCACCAGAACTCCTTCCATCGATCATATCACTTCTGTTCTTCAGCAACTCCACTGACTCCCTGTTAAATACCGTATTGACTTCAAGATCCTGCTTCTCACCTTTAAGGCCCTTAATAACCTAGCTCTTTCATATCTTTCCGAACTCCTTCATATTCACACGTCCTCCCGCACTCACAAATCCTCTTCTGTGCTCCAACTCACTACACCATCGGCCCGCTTGACTACCATGGGGTCTAGAGCCTTCTGTCATTCTGCCTTCACCTATGGAACTCTCTCCCACAAGACATTCACAACATTGACTCTCTTTCAACCTTCAGTTCCCATCTCAAAACCCACCTTTTCAAACTGGCATATTCAGTCTGATCCACACTTCATTGAGTTTTGTGCAGATGAGGATTTTATACTTATCTCTTGTATTAACTTTTTAACTGTCTACCCTGCTTTGTTTTGCTGTTTGTTTTTTTAACTGTGTTCTGTAAGGTGTCCTTGGGTGCTCTGAAAGATGCCCACAAATAAAATGTATTATTATTATTATTATTATTTCTTTCGCATTTCCTGTTTTACATCCTGTAGAGCCGGGTCCAAACTATGGACCTGAGGCACTACAGGGCAGATGTCACTTGATTGACAGTAGTCGTTGTAATATGTGGGCTGTTCAGAGTAGGGCGATCTTCTGGACTGCATGTATGTTGATTTTGCCTGGGATACGGTTGGTGAACTTTTCCATTCCCTTCTTCATGAGTCCTAGAGCTCCGATGACTACTGGTGTTGTTTTGGTCTTCATAACCCACATCCTGTTGATTTCAGTCTCCAGGTCTTTGTATTTGGTCAGCTTCTCTGTGACTTTCACTTAAGTGTTTGTTTCGGATGGTGATGCCATGTCGATGAGCATGCACCTCTTTTCCTTCCTGTCCTTGATAACGATGTCGAGCTTGATGGCTTTTATCTCTCTGTCAGTGTGGATGGGCATGTCCCAGAGGATGGTGACGTAATTGTTCTCAGTGACCGTTTTTGGCTGATGTTCGTACCACTTCTCAGTCATCTTGATCTTGTAACTGCTGCAGATCTTCCAGTGCAGGTATGCTGCTGCCTTGTTGTGCCTGTACATGTACTCGGTCTTTGCCAGTTCCAGGCAGCCTGAGACAATGGGGTCGATGGTTTCTTCGTACATTCTACAGATTCTGCATTTTGGGTCTGTTCCAACTTTGATGATGCGATGGTGGTAGGCTCTGTGTCCTTGAGTGCTCTGAATGGCACCCACAAATAAAATGTATTATTATTATTATTATTATGAAGAATTAAAATAATATACAATAACAGCAGGTTTTATTTGGTAATTGGAAAGATACAGATTCATTCTCACATACACACATGCACACAGGCAGTTCCATGGGGTGGCGGGGGTCTTTCTGTACTTCCTTCTCCCAATCTCTAGATATGCATGGAGTTTAAAAATGATTTTAGCCAGTAAAGAGATTGAAGATGGTTAAATACAAGTACATATAAATACACATCACAACCAGACCAACTATATTCTCGCACGCTGGACCATTCTTACAAGTTCTACTATTTTCTCTCGTTGCCTGCCTCGCCACCATGTGCTACAAAGACATCCTTGTCATTCACGGTTATCGAAAAAACCGTATCTGTTGCCGACAATGCAACCCTGAGAACCTCTGTCCACTCAGGAAAGCCTCCTCTGGAATTGCTGTAAATAAAACAGAATTTATCCAAGCACTTGCTAATCTGTCAGACATTCAGGTACTAGCCCTGACCGAAACCTGGATATGTCCAGAAACACTGCCACACTGGCCACACTCTCTGTTGACAATGCTTTCTCACACTCACCCCATTCTGTTGGGCGTAGAGGCGGTATGGGTGTCCTCATTTCCAACGAATGGAAATTCACTAAGCTTTCTCTGCTAAGCAACAACTCCTCCTTTGAATACCATGTAATCATGGTTACCGCCCACCAAGGTGTCAACTGAGGAACTTGGTAGTCGAACTAGACATGTTACTCTCAGCCATTCCTAATGATGACACGCCACTGATTGTCATGGGAGACATGAATATCCCTACTGACAAAACCCAAGCAACTGACTTCCTGTCTCTTCTGTCCTCCTTTGACCTCAGACAGGTCCCCACCCCTCCCACACACAAAGCAGGCAATAGTCTTGATCTGATTTTGACTTGGAACTGCTCCACAGCAAATCTGAATGTCACTCCCCCCCCCCCCCCCCACACACACACACACACACACATCTGTCAGACCACTTCTTTATTCAGTTCACGGCCTCCTTACTGGAACTTACTCACGTTCCTCCACAAATGGTCTTGTGCTGTCAGTATTAGTTAATGTGTACCGTCTCTTTAAGAGTCTTCTGTTCACTGATGATGTCACCAGCACCAAAGTGACAATACAGGAAGTGCAGTAGTCAACAGAAAACCTGATAAAGCCTCGAGACATTTTGTTCACGATATCACTATTCTCTACATACATTTCATGCTTTTGGATGCACTGTCAGTATGTTAGTATTCTTAACATAAGTCTAAGTCACATTTGTTAGTCATATCAGTTTGGCTTGATATAAATATGTCGTATTTTATTGTATGAGTTCATATTACATGTGCTGTTATTAGCGAATGCTAATGCTAGTGAATTAATTGGATGTGATAATCCGTTGTCATCAGTTTAGCCAAAATACTCAACTTAGTTGGTCAATAATAAGGCATATGCTAGAAATTGCATAGCAGTAACACACTTGAAACTCATATATCATTTCATAGTCATTTTTACTGATGTATTGAACTTTGTATGTTTGTTGCGTTGTGTCTCTTGTAGTTTTACCCTACTTCCAGTCAACCATTAAATAGAGTGGAACTAAGCACCCTCTTCAGCATGGTGATTGGAGGAGGAGTTGTCTATCTGCCAGCTTATGCAGGGCGTTTGGGGGGTGGCAGAATAGTAAAACGACAGCTTCCTAACAGGCTGAGATACAGCAGAGCAGGTCAGTGTCATTACTACAGAACAGTGAAACAGGCTTACAACAGAACACCAGCTTAATAATCAGGCTTCCACGACATTATGGAAGAACAGAAGTCACGATCCCCAAACAGCTGTATTACCTGGTCTGGCGGGTCAGCAACATCTAAACGCTCTCGCGGCTCCTGTGCTAGCTCAGCGGCTGCCATAGCCTTTGCTGAGGCTGAAGAGGCCAAAGCTAAATTAAAATATGCAGAAAAGGAAATGCCGGTTAAAATGCAAAAAGCACACTTGAATGCAGAGAAAGTATGCTTAGATGCATAACTTGATGTCCTAAATGCTGAAAAAACAGCAGTTCCAAAGGCCGAAGCATTGGCGGCAGCCCTTGTGTGCAACAAAGAATCGGACTTTGAGTTGAAAAGTGATGTAGGATTCAGTGCTCATGATTCTGCTCAGCGAACCATTGACTATCTTCAAGAACAGACCGGACTACGGACTGACACTCAGGCAGACCCAGTCATAACGTCAGAAGAGCCAAGGCCACCACCAGTGCCATCCCAAATGTATGGCCTAGACACAGACAGTAGCTTTCCCTATAGCAGGGCATCTACAAGGGCCACCTATGATGTTGAAGCATATTTCCCTAGTGGACATGCAATCAGCATGGAGAGACAAGTTACCCACTCTGATGCAAATGCTACCAGGCCATCACAAACCACAGAACATTCAGGCTTTAGAGAGCAGAAGCACAAAGCTTATTTCGGCCATGTCAGGCCACCTGAGAATCATTGTTACTTACCTGCAGATACTCTCCACCATGGTGTGGCGCAGCCACCAGCCCTAACTCCAGCGCCACAATTTCAGACTTACCCACAGGTCAAGCCACACCCACCTTCACCAAAAGCACATGCCCAGTTTCCTGTTAGCACCCCACAGGCTCACTATGGAAACAATCAGAATATGTCTGATCTTGTTAGGTTCATGGCACGTAGAGAAGTTATTGCCACAGGCCTACTGCAGTTTGATGATTGCCCAGAAAATTATAGGGCCTGGAAAGCGTCATTCTTGAACACCACAATAGGCCTTGACCTCTCAGTTAAAGAAGAGATGGATCTCCTAGTTAAGTGGTTAGGTGCAGAGTCAAGAGAACAAGCAAAAAGGATAAGAGCCATACATGTCTATAACCCAGAAAAGGGACTTCAGATTATTTGGCAGCGACTTGATGAATGCTTTGGGGCACCTGAGGTCATTGAGAGTGCATTACTAAAAAGAGTTGACGGCTTCCCAAAGATTTAAAACAAAGACTGGAAGAAACTGAGAGAACTGGGAGACCTGTTGATGGAGCTTCAAGCAGCAAAATCAGAGGGAGTGCTTTCTGGTCTTGACTGTTTAGATACAGCACGGGACGTAACCAGCATAGTTCAAAAACTGCCCTTTAATCTACAAGAGAGATGGGTGATGCTAGGCTACGCGTTCGAAAAGCAGCATGGGTCTCCTTTCCTCCATTTTCTGCCCTTGTTGAGTTCATATCAGATAAAGCAAAGATGCGCAATGACCCTAGTTTCTTTCTCCCTCTCCATGCAGACCACACAAAACCAGAACACCTTAGAAACTCGAACAGAACATCTGTCTCAGTCCACAAGACAAACATCTCTGAATAAAACAGCAGACGAAGACATGCAAAAGGCTAACATTGATCCAGCAAAGCTGTGTCCAATTCATCAGAAGCCACACCCTTTATGCAAATGCAGAGGGTACAGGGAAAAGTCTCTGGAAGACAGGAAAGCCTTTCTAAAGCAGAATTGCATTTGCTTTAAATTCATAGCATCAACCACACACCTCGCAAAGAATTGCGAAAGGTCTTTAAAGTGTAATGAATGTGGCAGTGAGCGGCATCACTCTGCTCTACACCCAGGGCCTGCACCCGAGTTTGTAAACGCCCTCACCCCTACTGAAGATCACGGCGGGGAGAGGAGTGATATTTCCAAAGAAGATGTGTCAGCCAATTGCACTGAAGTCTGTGGAGGTAATCTGAGTGGTAAACCTGTCAAAGATCTGCCTCGTCAAAGTGTTTCCGAATGGTCAGCAGGATAAGGCAATCAAAGTGTATGCTGTCATTGATGACCAGAGTAATCGTTCCTTGGTGAGAGCAGAATTCTTTGATGTTTTCAAGTTGGACAGCCACAGTTCTCCTCACCATCTAAAAACCTGCGCAGGTGTGGCAGAGGCAAGTGGGAGACGAGCGCATGACTTTCAAGTAAGTTCCATAGATGGACATGTCACTCTTTCTCTTCGGACCTTAATAGAGTGTAACAACATTCCAAATAACCGGTTGGAGATCCCTACACCACAAGCTGCTCTTCATCACCCACACTTACAGCCTATAGCAGGCCAGATCCCAGCGCTGAGCATGATGCTCCAATCATGATGCTACTTGGCAGAGATATTATCAGAATACATAAGGCAAGAGGAAAGATAAATGGACCACATGACGCACCATATGCCCAAAAACTAGACCTTGGGTGGGTCCTAGTCGGTAACGTTTGTTTGGGCAGAGTCCATAAGCCACTTAGCGTCAACGTCTTCTTTACCAACTCTCTGGAAAATAGTAGACAGTCACTCTATAAACCATGCCCTAACACTTTTCATGTGAAGGAAAGTGTCCGTAAAGTGAAGGCCCGAGGAATGCACACTAATGTCTCAGCTAAGAAACCGACACGAGACAAGGGCAGATTTCATACGGGAGATGACGTCTTCAGGAGAACGGGAGATGATGAAAAGCTAGCCCCTTCCATTGAAGACCTGACCTTCCTTCATATCATGAAACGAAGCTTCTACAAAGATAAACGAAACAGTTGGGTAGCCCCCCTCCCCTTCAAGCCTCAGAGACGGCATCTACCCAATAACAGAGAACAGGCCCTGAATCGTTTCAGGTCATTAGAGCGGTCTTTCTCAAGGAAACCTGACATGAAGCAACACTTCTTTGGCTTTATGGAGAAGCTACTGGAGCAAGGCAATGCCGAAATGGCTCCTCCACTGAAGAGGTTGGAGTCGCTTGGGACCTTAAGAGCGACACATTTACATTCCAGGTGTCAAGCGACCGGAAACCATTCACCCGCCGTGGAGTCCTGTCTACCGTGAATGGCTTATACGATCCTCTTGGGTTCGCTGCCCCAGTCGTCATACGAAGCAAGGCTTTGCTCAGAGACCTTGCAGCAGACTCTAAAGACTGGGAAGTGCCTTTACCCCTTGGAAAGCTGGAAATGTGGGAACAGTGGAGATACTCCCTGCAAGAGCTCCAAGATCTTCACATCCCCAGGCCTTACACGCAAGCATCCCCTTCCACTGCCCTAAACAGAGAGCTCTGCATCTTCTCAGATGCTTCTGTCTTAGCAATAGGTGCAGTGGCATACCTGAAGATCTCAGGCTCACATGGGAACCATCAGACAGGTTTCATTCCTGGGAAAGCCAAGCTTGCCCCATGTCCAGACTTAACCATCCCCCGCCTCGAACTCTGTGCTGCCGTATTAGTTGTGGATGTGGCTGAGCTCATAAGATTGGAGATAGACAAGGAGAACATCACAGAAGGGACTGTAGTGCTTATGAAAGACTCTCAGTCCAAAAGGAATGACTGGCCATTAGGGCGCATCAGTAAAGTATTCCTGAGTGATGACGGAACAATCCATAAGGTGGAACTCAAGGTTGTGGATAAAGAAAGGATAAAGTTTTTCCTAAGACCTATAACTCAAGTAGTGACACTCCTTCCTGCAGAGTAATGATAGGGCAGTTTTTCTTCTGTTTGTGTTGTTATAGGCAAAGGTAGTGGCATCCAAGGATACCAGGTGGGGAGTGTGCTGTCAGTATTAGTTAATGTGTACCGTCTCTTTAAGAGTCTTCTGTTTACTGATGACATCACCAGCACCACAGCGACAATACAGGAAGTGCAGTAGTCAACAGAAAACCTGGTAAAGCCTCGAGACGTTTTGTTCACGATATCACTATTCTCTACATACATTTTATGCTTTTGGATGCACTGTTGGTATGTTAGTATTCTTAACATAAGCCTAAATCACATTTGTTAGCATATTAGTTTGGCTTGATATAAATATGTCGTATTTTATTGTATGAGTTCATATTACATGTGCTATTATTAGCGAATGCTAATGCTAGCGAATTAATTGGATGTGATAATCCGTTGTCATCAGTTTAGCCAAAATACTCACCTTAGTTGGTCAATAATAAGGCATATGCTAGAAATTGCATAGCAGTAACACACTTGAAACTCATATATAATTTCATAGTAATTTTCACTGATGTATTGAACTTTGTATGTTTGTTGCGTTGTGTCTCTTGTAGTTTTACCCTACTTCCAGTCAACCATTAAATAGAGTGGAACTAAGCACCCTCTTCAGCCTGGTGAGTGGAGGAGGAGTTGTCTATCTGCCAGCTTATGCAGGGCGTATAGGGGTGGCCGAATAGGTCTCCTTCCGCCAAAACATCCGGTCCCTTACACCGACCCAGCTCTCCAATGAGGTCTTGGCTTCCATGCCTCCTCATAATGAATTTTCTTCATTCCCTGTCAATGAGGCTACAGATACACTGTTCCTCACTAGCCTCCTCTCTTAGGAAATTCTGCCCTCTAGCATCCAAACTTGTTCATAACGCCACCCCTAGTCCATGGCTCACTGAGGTCATCAGAAAGCAAAGGGCGGGCTCAGAGCAGCAGAGAAAAAATGGTGTAAAACCAAGAGAGTCCATTGACCTAGCGACTGTCGGTGTCTCCCAGCATCATTCTCCTCCAGCTGAAAAATGGCTACACCACTTACTATTAGAACAAGATATGGTCTTGTGCTGATAGTAAGTAACACTGATGCTCGAAAAATGTTTTCTGCTTTTAACTCACTCCTCGCTCCTCAATCCACCTCCTCCTCTGACCTCCACTCTGCTCACTCCAGACATGTTCATCTCATACTTTACTGATAAGGTTTCTGCCATCAGTGACCAGTTCTCTGAGCCTGACCAACTCTTGTCTGCCGCTGCCAACTAACAGTGCCTTCTCACCTCATTCTCCCCCCAGACTGGGGAGGAAGCTGTAAGCTGGACTCTTGTCCCACTACCTGTCCGCTGGACCCGATACCATCCAACCTACTACAGACCATTTCCCCTGCCCTTAACCCCGCAGTCACACACATCATCAACTCCTCGCATAAAACGGGTGTGTTCCCCACTGCATTTAAGCAAACTCAGGTCAAGTCAAGTCAATTTTATTTGTATAGCCCAATATCACAAATTACAAATTTGCCTCAAGGGGCTTTACAACAACACAACATCCAGTCTTTAGACCCTCGCATCGGATAAGTAACAACTCCCTAAAAAAAAAAAAATTTAACAGGGAGAAAAAATAGGAAGAAACCTCAGGGAGAGCAACAGAGGAGGATTTCTCTCACAAGATGGACAACGTGCGATGATGTTGTGTTTACACAATTAACACAATACAACATTGAAAGAGGATAACAGAATTATAATGGAATTATAAAATATATGAAGAATATGATGAGGAGGATGCCAAGCAGTGCCCAGACGCCACTGGAACAGCCCAGGATCAAGCCATGCAGCCAGCATCACCATGTAGACAAAAAAACAAAAACACATTAGTCCCACATCTTAATGAGAGAAGGATATAACATTGAAACAGGATAACAAAATTCCGCTTCCAGTGTGGTAAGATGGCTGCATGAATTTGCGTTTGCAGTGGCCTCACCCTGTACTGTTGTCAGAAGATGGTGGTGCGAATTCACATTTGCGGCAGCCCCACCAAGTACTGTCCATGCAGTGTCTTTGTCCACGTCTGCGTCTAAGTTTTGTCTTCATTTGATGGCTGGGAGAGCTGGATTGGCTAGGAGAGTGGGGCAGACTAAGCTAACTTCTAGCCCATGCAGACCGGCAGTTCCGGTAACACCGAGGGTGGTCTGGCGGTGGCCTCACCTAGCGTTGACTGTGGTGTTTTTGATGTTGTCGTGAGGAGTGCGTGGAGGTGTGTCGAGGGTGTCTGGCTGGGAGTGCTGGCACTGGATCTGCTGGGAGAGCTTTGTCTGCTTCATCCGGTGGGCTTGGGGACCATGGCCCCTGCCTGGAGCTGCGCCTGAGGAGGAAACACCGAGGGCAGTCTGACAGGAAGCGGAGCGGGCTAAGCTAGCTGCTAGTCCATGCAGACCAGCGGTTCTGACAGTCATCCTGGCTGACGTTCATTCCCTTGGACAGTGATTTTTTGTTTAGTTTTGATATAAGTATGTGTTAGTTTGGGTATGTGAGATCTTGTAGTTTTTGGATGTTTTTGTCTTTGTGTTGTACTGCTGTAGGCTGGGGGAAACGGCATTTCATTTCATTTCATGCACTTGCGTACATGAAATAAAATGACAAAGTGTTCCTGATTCCTGATATTGGTTTATAAGATATATAAAAAGACAATGTGATGAGCGGGATGCCAAGTAGTGTCCAGGTGGCAACCACCATCACCATAGAGACCTGGGAGGAGGACCGACTACATGTGCACACAAGGGAGATTATATTTTACTAATAGAGCAAACTAGTAGCGCTGTATATTTTACACTTATATAACAGCTCTGTATTAAGGTCTATTTGTTGATCTATTTTTACTGTCACAACAACCATACCTGTAGATCTAAGTTTGTAGATCTAAGTTTTAATGTCTGGTCAAAACAAGTTGTTTTAAATAAAATAAAACTCAATAATCCAGGTAAGAAAATCAAAGAAGGTTGAATCAGTTCATCTGGACACAACGTTTACGGACAGATATCTGTCCGTAAACCTTCTTTGAAGCCAGACTAAAGATATTGTTAGCCACCAAATCGTTTTTGGTGGTTTAACAATGACAGTGGCTGTGATTTCCGGAGCTCAGAAAGTGCCTTTGTTGCCCTGTTTTGTTCAGATTCAGACAACTTTATTTATCCCAGAAGGGCAAGTCAGTTCCCCAATCTGCACAGACCCTACACAAACTCACAGACAAGCGGCAATCATCAGTATGTCAAAGACAATAGACAGATCAGTACATGGGCAAGAGATGCACGTTGGCGCCCTCGTGTGGCCATGCATGCAGACTCGCACGAGGACCAGGAGAAGGATAAAAATTCACATAAGTTAAAAGAATAGAATAAATAAATAGCATCCTAAGATGCATTGCACGTTACATTTCAATACAACATTCAGTGAACGTACAGGCAGGCCCACAAGCCAAAGTACAGCATTCATTTAAAATGACTACTCTCAGCATTTAGCAGCCTAATAGCAGAAGGAATGAAGAACTTAGAATAGCGACTTGTTTTCCTAGGGGGCACTTTATAACTCTGGCCTGAGGGCATTACACTGAATTCACTGGACAGGACGTGGTCATATCGGCTAATAATGATTCTTTCTGCTTTCTTGGCCACACGTTTCTCCCAGACGCAGCACAAGTCTCTCTGCTGGATTCCCATTATCTTGGAGCAGACCTTAACCATACTGTTTAGTCTATTTCTGTCCTTCACAGTCAACCCGTTAAACTAACAAATAAAGGAAAACGTTAAAAGACTTTCAATAAAGTCCGCGGTGGTGTAGCGGTCTAAGCATCGGCTTTGTGTCGATGCAGTTGCCCACTGGGGACGGGTTTGCGCCCCGGTCTCGTCAGATCCGACTATGGCCGGACTCGATGAAGCAGCAATCATTGGCAATGCTGTCTTCGGGAGGGGGGCGGAGTCGGCTTGTGTTCGTCACGCGAATGCGTCTCTGTGTGTGTCGGGAAAAAACAGTGATTCGGCCTGGAGTCGCCTTGTCATGAAAGTGGGGAGGCAGTCTCCTTCGAGACTGCCGGCCGGAGAGATGCAGTTGGCGAACGCATGCAGTACGAGGGTGGGTGTTTGAATTAAAATAGGGATCGATTGGCCACTAAATTGGGAGAAAAATCAGAAATACATTTATAAAAGACTTTCAATAAAGGACTGGTAGAAAATACATGATATGGCGTTACAGACATTAAAGGAGTTCAGCTTCTGCAGTAAGTGAATTCTTTGTTGTCTATGCTTGACAGTTGAATCTGTGTTCACATTGAACTTGCGTTGGGAGTCAAACACGGTTCCCAAGTACTTTCAAGTGTCAACAATTTGAAAATCCTTGCCATGTATAGTGCTAGCTTTGGGTATATCACTGTTCCTCCTAAAATCAATGATGCGTTCCTTAGTTTTTGACACATTAAGGTCAAGGAAGTTATCATCACACCAATCAACAAAGGCAGGTAGGGCACAACCATGATCTGACTCCGAGCCCTGAAGAAGAGACAAAAGTGCGGTATCGTCAGAATTTCACCAGGTAGCTACCCTCTTTAGAAGACATGCAGCTGTCTGTATACAAAATAAAAAGCAGGGGGGAAAGAATGCAACCCTGCGGTGAGCCCCTGTTTGAGACCAGGACATTGGACATAAATCCATTAACCAAAACCTCTTGGATTCTGTCTGTTAAAAAGTTTAAAAGCAACATTAAAAGCTGATCAGGCAAATTAAAATAAGAAGCAAGCCGCTGGATCAAAGATCAAAATGTGAGGTTGCATCTTGTTAAAAGCCGAAGAGAAGTCAGCAAATAAAAATCTCACATGAGAATTAGGTTTCTAGCCGCTCTGATGGCCGAGCGGAATAAACCGCCGTTCTTGCAGTCCGCTCATCATGTGGTTGGGAGGTTCGTATCCCAGACTCACCGTAACCGGTCACGGCCAGAGCGTCCACGGGGTAAGGCATTCATTAGGCCACCCTTACCGGAGGGATAGTGGGTGTAGTTCAGTGTAGTGTTCGGGGACTCGTCATTCTCCAGCGACCCCTCTGGCCCATCTGGGCGCCTGCAGCCAAGCAACCAAAAGCATTCTCCCTACGTCTCCTTCTTGTGGGATAAGGGGAAAAACTAGAAATAATTTTTTTTAAAGAGAATTGGGTTTCTCCAGGTGCTTATATACTCTGTCGAGGATAAAGAGTTTTGCATCCTCCACACCCTTGCCAGCTTGATAAGGAAACTGCAAGGGGTCTAGTTTGCCATCAACTAGGGAGACAACCTCATCTTGTAAAATTTTCTCAAAGTTTTTCATCGCAAGTGATGTAAATGCAACAGGTCTGAACTCATCCAGTTCTGTGGAATTTTTTGAGTTTGGAATAGGGATTATAGTGGAAGTTTTCCAGATTGAAGGCAACAGTCGGCACACATCTGAAAGAGTTTAGTGAAGACCTCACTGAGCTGGTCAGCACAGAAGCGCAGAGTGCGCCCACAGATGGCATCGGGGCCAACGGCCTTCCTTATGTTCATTTCCTTAAACAAGGCTGTGACAAATTCTTGAGACATCACAATATTATTCTGAGGTTCAAGGGACTCCCTTAACCTGGAAACATTACGAGTAAATCAGACCTTTCAAAGCAAGAGAAAAAGGAATTAGAAGAGTTTGGCATATCAGCATCCTCCACTCCAGTAACACTGATGAGTTGCTTGGTCTCACTTGCATATTGGTTAATGGAGGCCATTGATTTGACCCCTTGCCAGGCTGTTCTAAGGTCATCACTGCTACAGTGCATCCGGAAAGTATTCACATCCGTTGACTTTCCCCACATTTTGTTATGTTACAGCCTTATTCCAAAATGGATTAAATTCCCTTTTTTTCCTCAACAATCTACACACAATACCCCATAATGACAAAGCGAAAAAGGCTTTGTACAAATTTTTGCAAAGTTATTAAAAATAAAAAAAACTGAAATATTGCATGTACATAAGTATTCACACCCTTTACTCAGTACTTCGTTGAGGCACCCTTGGCAGCGATTACAGTCTCAAGTCTTCTTGGGTATGAAGCTACAAGCTTGGCACACCTATATTTGGGTTATTTCTCCCATTTTTCTCTGCAGATCCTCTCGAGCTCTGTAAGGGTAGATGGGGAGCGTCGCTGTACAGCTATTTTCAGGTCTTTCCAGAGATGTTCAATGGGGTTCAAGTCTGGGCTCTGGCTGGGCCACTCAAGGACATTCACAGACTTGACCCGAAGCCACTCCTTCGTTGTCTTGGCTGTGTGTTTAGGGTCGTTGTCGTGTTGAAAGGTAAACCTTCGCCCCAGTCTGAGGTCCTGAGCATTCTGGAGCAGGTCTTCATCAAGGATCTCTCTGTACTTTGCTCCATTCATCTTTCCCTTGATCCTGACTAGTCTCCCAGTTCCTGCCACTGAAGAACATCCCCACAGTATTATGCTGCCACCACCATGCTTCACTGTAGGGATGGTATTAGCAAGGTGATGAGAGGTGCCTGGTTTCCTCCAGACGTGATGTTTGGCATTCAGGCCAAAGAGTTCAATCTTGGTTTCATCAGACCAGAGAATCTTGTTTCTCGTGGTCTGAGAGTCCTTTAGGTGCTTTCTGGCAAACTCCAAGCGGGCTGTCATGTGCCTTTTACTGAGCAGAGGCTTCCGTTTGGCCACTCTACCATAAATGCCTGATTGGTGGAGTGCTGCAGAGATGGTTGTCCTTCTGGAAGGTTCTCCCATCTCCACAGAGGAACGCTGGAGCTCTGTCAGAGTGACCATCGGGTTCTTGGTCACCTCCCTGACCAAGGCCCTTCTCCCCCGATTGCTCAGTTTGGCTGGGCGGCCAGCTCTAGGAAGAGTCCTGGTGGATCCAAACTTCTTCCATTTACGAATGATGGAGATCACTGTGCTCTTCGGGACCTTCAAAGTTGTAGAATTTTTTTTTGTACCCTTCCCCAGATGTGTGCCTCGATACAATCCTGTCTCGGAGGTCCACAGACAATTCCAGGGGCGGAGCGTGGGTCTCAGCACAAATGGGGCGGAGCTTCTCGATGAGCCCTTGTGATAGTCATTTTAAAATTCAAAAACTAAGCTAGTGGACGTCTCATCCTATCCAGCAGACAACACAAATGGTCACTTATTGAGCTAAGCAGCCTACATGTCTCAGAAAGAATAGAAAAGCCACTTTTGTCAGACAAACCTGTTCAGAAGCTTGTTCTGAAGAACAAAAAAAAGTGTTGCCAATCGCGCTCAAATATTTATGCAGAGGACAGGTGCCCGACCTTCCCAATTGACACGTATACCAGGCTGGGTTGAAGCGGCGTCTGTCCTTGTTGTATGGAAAAAAGTTAAACGTTGTGGCGGACACTAGGGGCTATGCCTCTCACCCAGCAGGACTGTAAGCTGGGGGCGTGGTTTACGTTCCCGGGCTCGCCGGTGCAGGGTTGTTCCTGCTGCAGTTGGTTTTTGGAGTTGAGGAATAAACATCAAACTCGCCTTGGTCTCCTGTGTTTTTCCTCATTCCTGCCACATTGGTGACCCCGAATTGAACATGTTTGGAGCAGAAGAGGAGTGTGAATCCACTTCGGCCACGCCGCCCCAACTCTCACAGCCGGCTGTTCTCGCCGCGGCTGTGAAACTCCCAGAGTTCTGGCAGAGCGACCCGGCCTCGTGGTTCCAGCATGTCGAGGCGCTGTTCCACCTACGTGGAATCTCCGCGGACGACTCCAGATACTATTTGGTCGTCGCTGCGCTGGACCAGCAGTCCACACGCCGGGCCATGCAGCTGTTGCACGCCCCTCCGCAACACGATAAATACGTCGCCCTCAAACATCTTCTGCTCCGGAGGTACAGCCTATCTGCCACAGAGAGGGCAGATAGAATCCTTTCCCTATCCGGCTTGGGCGACGGGACGGCTGTGGTTCTCATGGACCATATGCTGTCACTGCTAGGCTCAGACGAAGGTGGCTTCCTTTTCCCGCACGTTTTCCTGCGCCAGCTCCCGTCTCCTGTGCGCGCGGCTTTGGCTAACTCCCCATGTCTGGCCGCTGGTGACTGCTGAGGTTTGGCTGAGGAGGCCGATCGGGTCCTGCTGGCTACCAGACGGTTCTCTGTGCAGAGTGTGGCATCGGAGCCTCTGCAGCCGACGTCGGAGGACGCGGACCCGGCAGTGGTGGCTGAAGTGACTGCCCGGAGACAGCGCGGGAGAGGCCTCTGTTTCTTCCACCAGCGGCAAGGCGAGGCGCTGCGTCCCTCCGTGCACGTTTGAGGCGGCGGGAAACTCCAGGGCAGCGCTCAGTAGCAGCTGTGGGCGCTGGCGGACGTAGTGAGCTGCTCTTCATTGAGGACACGATGTCAGGAAGACGGTTTCTGGTGGACTCAGGCTCGCAAAAGAGCCTACTCCCTCCTGCTAAGACAGACAGGTCGGCCGAAGGCGGCGGCCCACAGTTAAGCGTAGCTAAAGGTTCGTCCATTGCGACGTTTGGCACAAGGTTGGTGACTGTTTGCTTCCACGGGCGCCATTTTGAGTGGGACTTTGTAGTGGCCGCCATTACTGTTCCTATTATCGGCGCAGATGTTCTGTGTGCTAATGGTCTGCTGGCTGATGTTGCAAACCGCCGTTTAATTGATGCTGTGTCTTTCGCCACTGTTCCGTGCGAGACGGGGAGCCGGGCCGTTAACACACGCTAACTTTTTAGCGTTAGGGGATGTTTTTCAGCGTTTGCTGGCGGATTTTCCATCAGTGACTCCACCTGCCTTTTCCACCGCGGTTACTAAACACGGGGTACAACATTTCATTCCCACTCTGGGACCGCCAGTTTTGGCGCGCGCGCGGCGCCTCAACACGGTAAAATTGGCTATAGCTAAGGAGGAGTTCGCCATCATGGAGCGTCTGGGTATAGTGAGGTGTTCCAACAGCCCGCGGGCCTCGCCGCTTCACATGGTGCCCAAGGCGGATGGGTCGTGGCGGCCTTGCGGCAATTTTCGCCGCCTGAACAACGTCACCGCCAATGACCGCTATCCCATCCCACACATACAGGACTTTTCCATACGCCTGGCAGGTACCACTATCTTCTGTAAGGTGGACCTGGTGCGCGGCTATCATCAGGTTCCCGTGCGCGCAGAGGATGTGCCCAAGACCGCAGTGATAACCCCGTTTGGGCTTTTTGAGTTCATGCGCATGCCTTTTGGCTTGAAGGGTGCAGCGCAAACCTTTCAGAGGCTGATGGACTCGGTGTTGCGTGACCTTGCTTTCGTGTTTGTTTATCTCGACGACATATTAGTGGCCAGTCCGTCAGCTGAAGAGCACCTGGCGCACCTGAAACAGGTTTTCCGTCGTCTGGATGAACACGGCCTGATAGTCAACCCGGCCAAGTGTCAGTTTGGACTGCCGGTGATTGACTTCTTGGGTCACCGCATTTCGCCGCAAGGCGCGGTCCCGTTGCCTTCTAAGGTGCAAGTGGTGGCGGAATTTCCCCGCCCGGTCTCTGTTAAGGCATTGCAAGAATTCTTGGGCATGGTGAATTTCTATAACCGTTTCCTCCCTCGCGCTGCCCACCTCCTTCAGCCACTTTACGAAGCCCTGCGGCTTAAGAAGGCTAACGACCCTGTCGACTGGACTCCCGAACAGGTCCAGGCCTTTGACAGAGCTAAGTGTGCCCTGGCTAATGCTGCCCTCCTCGCCCATCCCACACCCACGGCGTCCATAGCTTTAACAACCGATGCGTCTGACATAGCCGTGGGGGCATTGGTTGAACAGCGCGTGGCGAATGTGTGTCAGCCACTCGCATTTTTTAGCCGCAAACTGCGGGATAGCGAGCGCAAGTACAGCGTTTTTGACCGGGAGTTGCTGGCGCTGCGCCTTGCAACCCGGCATTTCCGCTTCCTGCTGGAGGGTCGGCCATTCACGGCTTATGTGGATCATAAGCCGCTGACTTTTGCCATGTCCAAGGTGACTGAGCCGTGGTCTGCTCGTCAGCAGCGCCACCTAGCGGCGATCTCCGAGTTCACAACGGACATTCAGCATGTGGCCGGGAAGTCCAACCCTGTTGCTGATTGTCTGTCGCGTATGCTTGTGTGTCCTGTGCACCTCGGTGTGGATTTCTCCGCTATGGCTGCCGACCAGCCCAGCGACCCGGACGTCCTTGCCCTTAGGTCAACGCGTACCGGTCTCAAGCTAGAGGACGCTGTGATGCAGGAAGGCAGTCCTGCCCTCCTCTGCGATGTCTCCACCGGCCGTCCCCGCCCCGTTGTTCCAGTGGCCTGGCGCTGTCGAGTTTTCGATTCGATTCACTCCCTCTCGCACCCTGGAGTTCGGGCGTCGGTGAAGTTGGTCGGTTCCTAGTTCGTCTGGCCTGGCCTCCCCAAGGACGTCAAGGGGTGGGCAGCTGCATGTGTAGCGTGCCAGCGCGCTAAGGTCCACCAGCACACTAAATCGCCCCTTGAACCGTTTCCGATCCCAGCCAGACGTTTCGACCACGTGCATGTGAACCTGGTGGGCCCTCTACCTTCTTCACAGGGTTTTACACACCTGCTCACAATGGCAGATCGGACCACCAGGTGGCCAGAGGCTGTCCCTCTATCCTCCACAACATCCTCGGATGTTGCACGCGCTTTTCTTTCCTCCTGGGTCGCCCGTTTCGGCACCCCGTCAGATATCACCTCAGACAGGGGCCCCCAGTTCATGTCAGAGCTCTGGTCGGCACTTGCGCGATCCTTGGGTGTGCAGGTACACCGCACTACCGCGTATCACCCTCAGGCTAACGGCTTGTGTGAACGTTTTCACCGGTTGCTAAGGCAGCGCTGCGCGCTGTGCTCTCGGATGGTAACTGGGTGGATCGTTTACCTTGGGTTATGCTCGGGTTGCGTTCGGCTCCTAAGGAGGACCTCGACGCGTCACCCGCTGAGCTGGTGCTCGGTCAGCCGCTCCGCATCCCTGGGGAATTTTTGCCTGGGAGTTCCACTCCTCGACCCCGTCTGGCCGTTTATCCTTTTTTGTCCGACAGCACTCGGCTTCCAGGCCCCGTTCACCACTGTTTTCCGCGGTCGTTCGTACCTGCGGAGCTCATGTTGGCTCGTTTTGTTTTTGTACGGCATGATGCTCACCGCTCGCCCCTCCAACCCCCATACGATGGCCCATTTCGGGTTCTTGAGACGGGTCCTAAGGGTTTTGTGCTAGATATGGGTGGGCGTAGGGAGCGTGTCAAGCTTGATAGGCTTACACCGGCGCACAGGGTGGCGCGCGAAGTTGTGTTTCCGGCCCAGGTTCCCCGTCGGGGTCGTCCTCCTTCCAGGACCCCGGCAGTGTCTTCACGGGCTCAGCGTTCTGCTTCTCAGCCGGCTTTGGGCTGTGTTTCACCTACTGTTCCGGCTGAGGGACGGCGCAGCCGTTATGGCAGGCTGCTTAAGCCTCCAGTGAGACACTAATTTTCTTTCCAGGAGTCCCTACTGGGTGTTCGGGGGGGGGGGGCTGTGTGGCGGACACTAGGGGCTATGCCTCTCACCCAGCAGGACTGTGAGCTGGGGACGTGGTTTACATTCCCGGACTCGCCGGTGCAGGGTTGTTCCTGCTGCAGTTGGTTTTTGGAGTTGAGGAATAAACAGCAAACTCGCCTTGGTCTCCTGTGTTTTTCCTCATTCCTGCCACATTGTATCCTTAAAACCAGGCTGACAAGGGCCATGTCCGATCAGAGCTCGGAAAACTTCGGGGGTGAGAGGGCAGTTCTTGAAAAGGTCCAGGTCCGTCGGATACTCCTCTTGGCAAAAAATGTTAGTTCCGAAGTTACCGCCAGCTGACCCGGGTCCGGTGCTGTCAGAGGCGGGTGGATCTCCGGGAGGGATAACGCTGCCATTGCTGCTACTGGAAGCACTAACGTTACTGTCCTCTGATGCTGGCGGCTCTCCGGGCTGTAACGACAAAGTTGGTGTTGTGTTTGGGCGGGGTTGTTGCTGGTCCTCTGGTCTTTGATCAGTGACAGTGCTGCTAATGCTAACGTTACTGCTATTGCTAGCCTCGTCGTCAGATCCACCCGATCTTCATGGTTGTCCTGAGAGGTCGCGGCTGACTGAGATGAAAAATAATTTGTAAGAGGACAACACGACGCAATTAGCTTCTTCTTACTTTCTTGCTTCTTGCGTTTGAATGAGGCTGATTCATGTTTTTTCTTCTCCATTTTGAAGTTCCCTCAAAGTCATTCATAAATCTGTCCAGTTCTGTCAAGTGTAAAAATGCTTACTCACTCCCCCTTCTGGCAGTGTGACGCAGTTATATACCTCACAACCAATCACAGCTGGATCACAGCTCCGATGCATTCATGAATAATCGTAAAAAAGGCTATAGCCTTTATAGGGGCCGTTAATATCTATGTATAGGGGCCCCGTACTGCACTGTATTTTTTTATCATTAGCCGACTTTACAAGTGTGTCACTGAATCCGTCGGAGTCCCGAGACCCGGTGCGTTCACAGACGCTCGTAAACTCGGCAACAGAGCTCCAAACGGGGCCCCCCGACCTTGTGGGCCCTGGGGCGACCGCCCCCATGTCCCCGCTCTGGCTCTGCCACAGGACAATTCCTTTGACTTCATGACTTGGTTTCTGCTCTGACATGCACTGTCAACAGTGGGACCTTATATAGACGGATGTGTGCCTTTCTAAATCATGTCCAATCAATTGAATTTACTACAGGTGGACTCCAATCAAGATGTAGAAACATCTCAAGGATGATCAGTGGAAACAGGATGAACCTGAGCTCGATTTTGAGTGTCATAGCAAAAGGTGTGAATACTTACGTACATGCAATATTTCAGTTTTTTATATTTAATAAATTTGCAAAAATTTCTACAAAACCTTTTTCACTTTGTCATTATGGGGTATTGTGTGTAGATTGATGAGAAAAAAAGGAATTTAATCCATTTTGGAATAAGGCTGTAACATAACACAATGTGGGGAAAGTGAAGGGGTGTAAATACTTTCCGGATTCACTGTATATTGCATTTCTATTTTTTCCCTATATTTCATTTTGGCCTTAGCTATTTTATTCCTCACTTCTTTGAAGACAGCCTTTTTCTTGAAAGGATCGCCAGTGTAAAAGAGCCTTTTCTTTTTATTAATAACCGATTTGAGCTCTTTAGTTATCCAAGTTTGTTATTTGGGTAAGTAACTTCATTTTTAGTTGGGATAACTGATCAACACAGAATGTGATGTAAGACGAGATAGTGTCAGAAAGTTCACCAATGTAATCACAAGCATCATAGAAACATTGCCAGTCGGTGCAATCAAAACGTGGCTGAAGAGAGGAGACACTGTCCTCTGACCACGTCTTTACTTGTTTCTGCCCACCCTCAAGGTGCCTGAAGGAGGGTTTGTACATGTGAGATCTCAAAGCTCACGTGAGCTCCACAAGCCATACCCCTCCACCCAACCCCCTGCCATCTCTGAGCCTGATGTCGCTGACAGGATGTAGGCTCTCAGCGTTCTGTGCTAGCACCCTGGAGGAAGGAGGGACAAGGACAGATGTGGGCCAGAGTGCCATGCCACATCCCTTGTGACCAGAAGCAGAATAGAGTTTAAAAATAGATTTATCACAGGGGGCTGGGGTGTGGCAGGGCTTAGGAGACATAAGTAGGAGTGGAGAAGCTGTTCTCGTTGAAAACAGGATTTGTTGTCCTCCATATCTAATTTTCTCGCTTACTCGCTCATTTTAACTTTTAACATTTTAACTGTCTTACTGACATTACAAATCTGCGCCACAGCTGACAAGTACACAGAATGTCAGTTAGGGCACAACAGCCCATTTATTAAACAAAGTCTTAAAAACACCAGAATTCAAACCTATTTAAAAAGACTAAAAACAAACATTCATTAATATTCTTTTTGGTGGGGAGAGCTCTGTGGGACTGTCCTCAGAGTCTTCAACTCTCTCCTTGGTGCTGATGAGTGTTTGTTTGAGGTGTGGAGCCTAGTTATCTGTTCTGAGTTAATTAAACCAACTCAGAACAGCTGGTCCACACCCCACTCTGCCACGCTACCCCTCTCCTCTTCCATCCCTCTCCTTCATCACTGTTCTCTCTCCTTCACTCTCTCCCACCTGTCTGTTCGCTCTGTGTGCCCCCCCACCTGCCATGTGAGATGAGACACAATGCTGTCTCACCATCTCCTTTAACAAGCCAAACACTTGTCATGGTAACAGGGCAAAGCATATCATTAGTTATAGTTGGAGTCAGTCTTGGCAAATTTTATTGATAACCACTTCCTCCTCCATAGTGTACCAGTCACTTTGGATGCTCCATCACAGAACTTCAGCTGACACTGTCATAGTTTTAGAAATAGAAATTCCAAATGATGGTCAGTTACCAGGTAAAGAGTCGGCTAAGACTAATCTTCTTGCTGCATGAAATTTGATATTGAGCTGGAAGCACCTGCCATCACTGATACCACTGCTACTACTCTGCCAATGTTTGGGGAGTTGGCTAACCATCATTTTGAGACTAATTTCTACTCAGAAATGTAACTAGCCGATGAAAAAGTTTGACAGGTGAATTCTGAAACACAGCCATCATCTTTAACAACAAAGTAGATAAGATTTATTGGGTAGTGTCATGGAACTTTACCTGTGAACACTCAAAACTCAGAAAGAATTACACAAAACACTGATGGTTGATGATAAAAGACGATTAGTTTGTACAACATGGAGAATACAAGCAGACAAGACAATTAGCATTGTAAAATAAGGAGCATACAAGTCATGGATTACCTTCATATTGTGGAGGATGTAAGAAAGGAGACGAGACCACTTCTCCTTTTGACCACACAGCTGTGGGGTCCTTTATTTCCTCCAACTAACTCTTAAGTGAACAGTTCACAGTATTCAAACCTCAACGTCATGTCTACCCACAATTCCCCTTGCTAACCCCTGCCCACTGTCTTAAAGGGACCATTTCTGGTCCGCATGGTGAATATCTAAACTGCAAGTAGGTCACTACACATGCCCCCCCTCAGAATTCACCATGACAAAAAGAAAAAAAAAATCAACGTGGCGGGGGATGAATAATGCGACCAGACCGTCTCTTCTTGAAGGGTGTAGGGGCAGGGGAGCGTCCACGCCGAGGGGGCTGGGCCAGTTGAACCAGCCTGTCCAAGTTCAGGTGAGCTGGCTTGAGGCGGTCCACCGAAACCCACTCGTGCTTACCACCAACGTCCACCACAAAGTTCTTAGCCCCTGCCGCCAGGACACAGAAGGGGCTGTCGTAGGGGGGCCAGAGGGGGGTACAGTGGGCGTCGTGCCAGATGAAGACGTACCCAGCTGACTGCAGGTCTTTGGGGACGTAAGTCTGAGGGAGGCTGTACCACAAAGTTGGGACTGGAGTGAAAACTTTGGCACCGTCCTGGAACACAGCCTGTTGGTGGGCAGCAGACCAGGGTGCTGCGACATCCGGGAGAAATTCCCCCAGGACCCACAGTGGCTGGCCATAAATCAGCTCGGCCATTGAGGACTGAAGGTCTTCCTTAGGGGCGGCCCGCAGGCCAAGCATGACCCATGGGAGCCGGTCGACCCAGCTACTGTCTGTGAGGCTGGCCCGAAAAGCGGCCTTCATAGAACGATGAAACCACCCAGAATAACCCGTTGCCTTGTGGGTTGTACGCCATGGTGCGGTGGAGCTTCACCCCTAGGCTTTCAGTGACTGCAGTCCAGAGCTCGGATGTGAACTGCAGGCCCTGGTCGAGGTCACCAATGTGAAGGAAAGGAGATGAGACCACTTCTTTTTTATATATATAAATTTATTTCTGATTTTTCCCTTTTTCTCCCAATTTAGTGGCCAATCGATCCCTATTTTAGTTCAAACACCCACCCTCGTACTACATGCTTTCGCCAACTGCATCTCTCTGGCCGGCAGTCTCAAAGGAGACGCCTCCTCACTTCCGTGACAAGGCAACTCCAGGCCGAACCACTGCTTTTTCCGACACACACAGAGACACATTCATTCAATTCAATTCAATTCAATTTTATTGTCATTAAAAACAATGTGCAGGCACATGTTAAAAATGAAATGAGGGCTGTGGCTTCACCAAACAGTGCAAGACAGACACAGACAAACACAGCAAACACAGTATAAGATATACACACATGAAGACCAAAAGCTAAAAATAAGTTAAAAGAAAGCTGGAGTACAAAATATTTAAAAATATCTACAGACATTCAGTGGGTAGCCAGGTTCAGGTGGGCAACAGCTTGTGGAAAGAAGCTGTTTTTGAGCCTGGTAGTGCGGGCTCTGAGGCTCCTGTAGCGCTTCCCAGAGCGCAGGGGGGAGAACAGTCCACGGTTGGGGTGGGTGGGATCTCTGCTGATGCTCAGACCCCCTTCGAAGGCAGCGTTTGTGATACATTTCTTTTATGGCTGGGAGCTGGGTACCGGTGATATGCTGGGCCGCCTTGACTATTCGCTGCAGAGCTTTCTGGTCTACTGAGGTGCAGTTGATGTACCACACTGAGATGCAGATGGTCAGGATGCTCTCTATGGTGCAGTGGTAGAAGTTGGTGAGAATTTTGGGGGGTAGACGGGCGCTCCTCAGCTTCCTCAGGAAATGCAGGCGTTGTTGGGCCTTTTTCACAAGGGCCTGGGTGTTTAATGTCCACGAAAGGTCCTCGCTGATGTGGACTCCAAGGAATTTAAAGCTGGAAACACGCTCCACTTCCACCCCATTGATGTGTATGGGGGAGTGGCTGCAGCTTCTAGATCTCCTGAAGTCCACAATCAGCTCCTTTGTCTTCTACACATTAAGGACAAGATTGTTGGTAGTACACCATGATGTGAGGTGCTCAATCTCGTCTCTGTAGGCCATCTCATCATTGTTGGTGATACAGCCAATGACTGTGGTGTCGTCTGCAAACTTAACTATAACATTTGAAGGGTGAGTTGGCAGGCAGTCGTGGGTGAAGAGGGAGAAAAGGAGGGGACTCAGAACACAGCCTTGAGGGGCACCTATGCTGAGGGTCAGGGTGGAGGAGGTGTGGTCACCTAACCTAACAGACTGAGGTCTGTTGGTCAGGAAGTCCAGGATCCAGTTACAGAGGGAGGGGTTGAGGCCAGGGGAGAGGAGTCTGGTGGTTAGTTTGGCAGGGATGATAAAATGGCGGGGATGATAGTGTCATGTGACGAACACAAGCGGACTCCGCCCCCCTCCCGAAGACAGCGTTGCCAATTATTGCTGCTTCATCGAGTCCGGCCATAGTCGGATCTGACGAGATTGGGGCGTGAACCCCGGTCCCCAGTGGGCAACTGCACTGACACAAAGCCGATGCTTAGTCCGCTACACCACCGTGGACTGACCGCTTCTCCTTTTGACCACACAGCCATGTGGTCGTTTATTTCCTCCAGCTAACTCTAAGTGAACAGTTCACAATATTCAAATGTCAACGACTTGTCTACCCACAATTCCTCTTGCTAACCCCCGCCCACTGTCTTAAAGGGACTGTTTCTGGTCCACATGGTGAATATCTAAACTGCAAGTAGGTCACTACAATGTATTCTCAAACACACAAAGGAAATCTCTTCCTTATATTCCTCTTTCCCAGACAAAGAAGGATCCACTCATTGGTCAACCTCAACTAACTGATGAATATACATCTTCCATGCCTGATACTATAGGCTGAACATCTGGTCATCTCAAGCTAAGGGGGGCCATATAGACAAGACTGTTAGAGACACAGGCTACAGGGAGCCAGAGAGAGATCCTCGAAGAGCTCTGTATATGATGTATCTCATGAAAACCTGGTAGGACAAGACATGACATTGTAAGGTTGAAACAGAACATAGGCAGAGAAGAAGACAGCTTCTCATCCCCCAACTCAGACATTCCTTACTCCACTCTTGGGAGTTCAGGCAGCCTGGTACTAGACGACACGACCTCTTTTAATGCAGATTTTACCAACATGGTATAGAGAAACAAATACACAATGAATAAATCATCATTCTTAATGCTTCATGCCAATTGTCCTTCATAGTAGGAAATAATAATAATAAATCAGTCTTATATAGTGCTTTTCTAACACTCACAGTGGCTTTACGATAAACGGGGTGAAATAAGACAACAGATAAACTTAACACAAACACACAGGGGTGGATGGGAAAGGGGGCTACGAGAGAAAGAAGCAGCAGCCACGCACAACGCCAGCAGTACTTTCCCACTTAGACAGATACAAAAGGGAAAGAAAAACACAAAACAACAGCACTGGACGTTGATGTTGTGTAGGGGTTTACTCCCATAGCCTATTTCTCTCCTGAGGTATCCACTAGGCAGTAGCACTATTTACCCCATAGCTGGGGGCTGGTACAGCTGTACAGCTGCTACTGACAATAACAAGGTGGAAAACAGTTGTTGTTCTTGCTACTAGCATCACCAATCTCAGACTTTTTGACACTTGGTTGGGCTCAATATCTCATTCTCTCTGTTTTGCAAAGACAAACACACACACACACACACACACACACACACACACACACACACACACACACACACACACACACACACACACACAACCTGTCTTTGTTTTTGTGGCACCATTTCGTTGCTGTGTGGGTTTACTTAACCAGTTCACTTTTCCCTCTCCCTGTCATCCTCTTTCCTTTTTCTCTCCCTGCTCATGTCTGTCTGTCCTATCTCTGTCTGTAGTTTAAGGATCCTCTCATACTGTTGCTGTTGGCATCTGCAGTCATCAGTGTTGTGATGCACCAGTTTGATGATGCCATCAGCATCACTGTGGTAAGGTAACACTACATACATGCACAAGAACCTACCCACAGGGTCATGCTACTTACGATATCATCCTTCATTTGACTAATATCTGAATTACAGTGCGATGTTTTAAATCTGACTCATCTGGGGTGTCGTAGGGTGGACCAATTGTCAGACAGTCCCGTGTCAAATCCCAGCAACAAGCTAGCTTGTCTGTCTGCAGCCATGTATGTAGCATGCAGAAGTGTGCTTGTGCAGAACATTGAGTCCTGTTGGAAGGCTTTGAATGGCTGTAGTCAGTTGAAAGAATGAGGTTGTAAAATGTGCTGTCAGTCACTGGGAATGGGAACATAGTGTGTGTTGTGTTGTTTGTTAACACAGTGTGTTCGTATTTTAAACTAAATCTCTGTCTGTTTCTCTGGCAGGCCATTATAATTGTAGTAACAGTTGCCTTTGTCCAGGTAAGTCCCCTCATTCTTTTACCTCACTGTGTGTGTCTCTGTGTTTATGCACATTTTGAACCTTTGCTTTAAATGTGGGGGGAAATGTGTCTCAGCCTGCAGCATCTGTTTATTTTTCGCCACTTCATATGAGGCCAGTGAAAATTAACACTAACATTTCCAATCTCCGAAAACTTGACAATATGGTATTCCTTTGGCAGATGATGACTCTGTGTGTGTGTGTGTGTGTGTGTGTGTGTGTGTGTGTGTGTGTGTGTGTGTGTGTGTGTGTGTGTGTGTGTGTGTGTGTGTGTGTGTGTGTGTGTGTTTGAGACTGAGTGAGGTCTCAAAGCCTTGGGTGATAAATAGTTCTTGAATCATGAATTCTTCACTTGTGTTCATGTTTTTTCTACCTTGTTGGTCTTCTTGAATTGTGTGGCCACTGTTTTCTTCTCGTTTTTGCACTTGTGTGTGCGCGCGCGCGTGTGCGTGTGTGTGTGTGTGTGTGTGTGTAGGAGTACCGTTCAGAAAAGTCTTTAGAAGAGCTGGGAAAACTGGTCCCTCCGGAATGTCATTGGTGAGAATATTTCTGTTTTAAACTCTTTCTCTGGACTGATTTAAAGAGTAAATAAATACGTTTTAGCCTATTCACATTCTGAAACAGGCAGCACAAACAGTCAGAAACTAAACAGGCAACAGAAAGAGAAACGGAAACAGAAACTAAACAGGCAACAGAAACGGTCAGAAACTGAACAGACAACAGAAACGGTCAGAAACTAAACAGGCAACAGAAACGGTCAGAAACTAAACAGGCAACAGAAACGGTCAGAAACTAAAAAGGCAACAGAAAAGGTCAGAAACTAAACAGGCAACAGAAACGGTCAGAAACTAAATAGGCAACAGAAACGGTCAGAAACTAAACGGGCAACAGAAACTAAATAGGCAACAGAAAAGGTCAGAAACTAAACAGGCAACAGAAACGGTCAGAAACTAAACGGGCAACAGAAACTAAATAGGCAACAGAAAAGGTCAGAAACTAAACAGGCAACAGAAACGGTCAGAAACTAAACAGGCAACAGACACTAAACAGGCAACAGAAAAGGTCAGAACCTAAACAGGCAACAGAAACAGTCAGAAACTAAATAGGCAACAGAAAAGGTCAGAAACTAAACAGGCAACAGAAACTAAATAGGCAACAGAAAAGGTCAGAAACTAAACAGGCAACAGAAACGGTCAGAAACTAAACGGGCAACAGAAACTAAACAGGCAACAGAAAAGGTCAGAAACTAAACAGGCAACAGAAACAGTCAGAAACTAAATAGGCAACAGAAACGGTCAGAAACTAAACAGGCAACAGAAACGGTCAGAAACTAAAAAGGCAACAGAAAAGGTCAGAAACTAAACAGGCAACAGAAACGGTCAGAAACTAAATAGGCAACAGAAACGGTCAGAAACTAAACGGGCAACAGAAACTAAATAGGCAACAGAAAAGGTCAGAAACTAAACAGGCAACAGAAACGGTCAGAAACTAAACGGGCAACAGAAACTAAACAGGCAACAGAAACAGTCAGAAACTAAACAGGCAACAGAAACAGTCAGAAACTAAATAGGCAACAGAAACGGTCAGAAACTAAACAGGCAACAGAAACGGTCAGAAACTAAACAGGCAACAGAAACGGTCAGAAACTAAATAGGCAACAGAAACAGTCAGAAACTACACGGGCAACAGAAACTAAATAGGCAACAGAAAAGGTCAGAAACTAAACAGGCAACAGAAACGGTCAGAAACTAAACGGGCAACAGAAACTAAATAGGCAACAGAAAAGGTCAGAAACTAAACAGGCAACAGAAACGGTCAGAAACTAAACAGGCAACAGACACTAAACAGGCAACAGAAAAGGTCAGAAACTAAACAGGCAACAGAAACAGTCAGAAACTAAATAGGCAACAGAAAAGGTCAGAAACTAAACAGGCAACAGAAACTAAATAGGCAACAGAAAAGGTCAGAAACTAAATAGGCAACAGAAACGGTCAGAAACTAAACAGGCAACAGAAACAGAAGCTAAACAGGCAACAGAAAGAGAAACTGAAACAAAAACTAAACAGGCAACAGAAACGGTCAGAAACTAAACAGGCAACAGAAACGGTTAGAAACTAAAAAGGCAACAGACACGGTCAAAAACTAAACAGGCAACAGAAAAGGTCAGAAACTAAACAGGCAACAGAAACGGTCAGAAACTAAATAGGCAACAGAAACGGTCAGAAACTAAACGGGCAACAGAAACTAAATAGGCAACAGAAAAGGTCAAAAACTAAACGGGCAACAGAAACTAAACAGGCAACAGAAAAGGTCAGAAACTAAACAGGCAACAGAAACAGTCAGAAACTAAATAGGCAACAGAAATGGTCAGAAACTAAACAGGCAATAAACTAAACAGGCAACAGAAAAGGTCAGAAACTAAACAGGCAACAGAAACTAAACAGGCAACAGAAACGGTCAGAAACTAAACAGGCAACAGAAACTAAACAGGCAACAGAAACAGTGAGAAACTAAAGACGATGGTGAGGCTGGGGTGGGGGGCAGAAGCTGATAATGCTGTAATAAAATGACAACTCCAAGCTTTTCAGAAGTCTGCCAGCGTGTATCATTGCCAGTGCCCCTGTTCGGCCTTCCTACTCTGCTTGTATGTGGTGGTTCAGGACTCCATGTTTGTTAGTCTCTGGTGCTCTTGTATGTGGTGGTTCAGGACTCCATATGTGTCAGTCTCTGGTGCTCTTGTATGTGATGGTTCAGGACTCCATGTGTCAGTCTCTGGTTCTCTTGTCTGTGGTGGTTAAGGACTCCATGTGTCAGTCTCTGGTTCTCTTGTCTGTGGTGGTTAAGGACTCCACGTGTGTCAGTCTCTGGTGCTCTTGTATGTGATGGTTCAGGACTCCATGTGTGTCAGTCTCTGGTTCTCTTGAATGTGGTGGTTCAGGACTCCATGTGTGTCAGTCTCTGGTGCTCTTGTATGTGGTGGTTCAGGACTCCATGCGTGTCAGTCTCTGGTGCTCTTGCACATAATGGTTCAGGACTCCATGTGTCAGTCTCTTGGGGTTCTTGTACATGATGGTTCAGGACTCCATGTGTCAGTCTCTGGTGCTCTTGTATGTGATGGTTAAGGACTCCACGTGTGTCAGTCTCTGGTGCTCTTGTATGTGATGGTTCAGGACTCCATGTGTGTCAGTCTCTGGTTCTCTTGAATGTGGTGGTTCAGGACTCCATGTGTGTCAGTCTCTGGTGCTCTTGTATGTGGTGGTTCAGGACTCCATGCGTGTCAGTCTCTGGTGCTCTTGCACATAATGGTTCAGGACTCCATGTGTCAGTCTCTGGTTCTCTTGTATGTGGTGGTTAAGGACTCTATGTGTGTCAGTCTCTGGTGCTCTTGTATGTGATGGTTCAGGGACTCCATGTGTGTCAGTCTCTGGTGCTCTTGTACATGATGGTTCAGGACTCCATGTGTCAGTCTCTGGTGCTCTTGTATGTGATGGTTCAGGACTCCATGTGTGTCAGTCTCTGGTGCTCTTGTATGGGATGGTTCAGGACCCCATGTGTGTCAGTCTCTGGTGCTCTTGTATGTGATGGTTCAGGACTCCATGTGTGTCAGTGGTTGATGCTCTTGTAGGAAATCAGCAAAGGGAGGTGTTGATCATAATATGAATTTTTTTTTATGTTTTATTTTCAGTTTTATATTCAAGACACACACGAGATAAAACAAAACAAAAAAATAACAGACAAAAAAAACAACAAAAAGAAAAGAAAAAGCTGCCAGACATATATAGGTATATAATATAACTTGAGACATTGATAGGTATATAATATAACTTGAGACATATATAGGCATATGATATAACTTGAGACACGTATAGGCATATGATACAACTTGAGACATAAATAGGTATATAATATAACTTGAGACATATATAGGCATATAATATAACTTGAGACATATATAGGTATATAATATAACTTGGGACATATATAGGTATATAATATAACTTGAGACATTGATAGGTATATAATATAACTTGAGACATATATAAGCATATGATATAACTTGAGACACGTATAGGCATATGATATAACTTGAGACATACATAGGTATATAATATAACTTGAGACATATATAGGCATATAATATAACTTGAGACATATATAGGTATATAATATAACTTGAGACATATATAGGTATATGATATAACTTGGGACATATATAGGTATATAATATAACTTGAGACATTGATAGGTATATAATATAACTTGAGACATATATAAGCATATGATATAACTTGAGACACATATAGGCATATGATATAACTTGAGACATAAATAGGTATATAATATAACTTGAGACATATATAGGCATATAATATAACTTGAGACATATATAGGTATATAATATAACTTGAGACATATATAGGTATATAATATAACTTGGGACATATATAGGTATATAATATCACTTGAGACATTTATAGGTATATAATATAACTTGGGACATATATAGGCATATAATATAACTTGAGACATATATAGGTATATTGTGGCAGTATGAGGAAAAACACAGGAGACGAAGGCGAGTTTGAACTTTATTCCTCAGCTCCAAAACCAAAACTCAAACAGGAACAACCTTGCACCAGAGAGCCCGGGAACGTAAACCACACCCCCAGCTCACAGCCCTGCTGTGTGAGAGGCATAGCCCCTAGTGTCCACCACAATATAATATAACTTGAGACATTTATAGGTATATAATATAACTTGAGACATATATAAGCATATAATATAACTTGAGACATATATAGGCATATAATATAACTTGGGACATATATAGGCATATAATATAACTTGAGACATATAAAGGCATATAATATAACTTGAGACATATATAGGTATGTAATATAACGGGACATTTCTAGGTATATACTATAACGAGACATTTATAGGTATATAATATAACTTGAGACATATATAGGTATATAATATAAATTGGGACATATATAGGTATATAATATAACTTGAGACATTTATAGGCATATCATATAACTTGAGACATACACTCACCGGCCACTTTATTAGGCACACCTGTCCAACTGCTCGTTAACGCAAATTTCTAATCAGCCAATCACATGGCAGCAACTCAATGCATTTAGGCATGTAGACATGGTCAAGACGATCTGCTGCAGTTCAAACCGAGCATCAGAATGGGGAGGAAAGGTGATTTAAGTAACTTTGAACGTGGCATGGTTGTTGGTGCCAGACGGGCTGGTCTGAGTATTTCAGAAACTGCTGATCTACTGGGATTTTCACGCACAACCATATATAGGCATATAATATAACTTGAGACACATACAGGTATATAATATAACTTGAGACATATATAGGTATATAATATAAATTGGGACATATATAGGTAGTATATAATATAACTTGAGACATATATAGGCATATAATAGAACTTGAGACATATACATATATGATATAATATGAGACATATATAGGTATATAATATAACTTGAGACATATATAGGCTTATAATGTAACTTGCGACATATATAGGTATATAATATAACTTGAGACATATATAGGCATATAATATAACTTGAGACACACATAGGTATATAATATAACGGGACATATATAGGTATACAATATAACCTTGGACATTCATAGGCATATAATATAACTTGGACATATATAGGCTTATAATATAACTTGATACATACATAGGTATATAATATAAATTGGGACATATATAGGTATATAATATAACTTGAGACATATATAGGCATATAATATAACTTGAGACATATATAGGTATATAATATAAATTGGGGTATATATAGGTATATAATATAACTTGGGACATATATAGGTATATAATATAACTTGATATATATATATAGGTATATAATATAAATTGGGACATATATAGGTATATAATATAACTTGAGACATATATAAGTATATAATATAACTTGAGACATATATAGGTAGATAATATAACTTGGTTCACAGAAGTTTTCAAGAAATTACACAGGTATTACAAGAGTACAGATAAAAGGTAAAGAGTACCAGGTTGCATGACTATAGACTGTAATTAAACATTATTTTTCTTTTAGATAGACAATGAATGGCCCCCATATGCTCAGGAATCTATTGGGTGCTTTAGATTTATGGAAGCATATTCTCTCCATCTGTATGATTATGATCATTTCATTGAGCCATTTCTAAAAGCAGGGGGGTGTAGCATAATGTGAATTGTACTTTGGAAGATAAGAAGACAAACATTTTCTTCCACATAGTGACCAGTAATGTAGTCTTTGTTGAATACAGGGATGCGATGAGATGTGAAGGCTCTGGACACTGTTGGGTTGTCTGGCTGACGCGCCTCTTCAGTGTCGCGTGGAGGTCGGGAACAGTACCTGTGGAGTGGCAGGCTGGGGTGGTGGTTCCCATATTTAACCAAGAATCAAGAACAATTGATTGTCATTTCTATCATGTACTTGCATACACAAAAGAAACAAAATGTTGTGTCTCCCAGCCAATAGCAGTGCAACACAAAAGATAAAAACATCAAAATTTCCAAAAACGACACCACCGAAAACACAGAAAAGCAGAGAGAACAAAGCAAAAAAAAACAAAACACAGTCCAACCCGAACCCCCCCCCCCAGTCCAGAGAACAAAAGCCAGCCAGGATGGCCTACATAGGCCAGCAGCTAGCTTAGCCTGCCCTGCCTCTGCGTCCTGTCAGACCGCCCTCAGTGCCCCCTCCTCGGACGCAGCTCCAGGCAGGGCCGTGGTCCTGACACAGCAGACTAGGCTCCCTCAGCCTATCCAACGCCAGTTCTCCGAGCCAGACACCCCCAACCTACCTCCCCGCACTCCACATGGCAACGCAGACAAAAACACTGCACAGTTGACGCTAAGCGAGGCCGCAGCCAGACTGCCTCCTCTCGGGCACAGCTCCAAGCAGGGCCATGGTCCCTGGGCCCACAGGACGCAGCAGACCAAGCTGTCTCAGCTGATCCAACACCAGTTCTCCCAGCCATCAAATGAAAAACAAAAATCGAAGCTCAAAATAAAAACTTCGCACAATGACACAAACTTAGACGTGGACCAAGACACTGCATGGGCAGTCCTGGGTGAAGCCATTGCAAATGCGAGTTCGCGCCGCCATCTTCCCACACCGGAAATCAAATCAAGTCATGTGACATTGTCTGTGGGGTAAATGAATGGGATTTTTTGTCCACAAACCAAGACCTGCTGATATACCTCCACCCGCTTCTCCTTTCTGTGGATCTGCCTTGTTCCTCTGTCCCCATCCACCACCTCTCCACTCTCCACCTTCCTGTCTGACTCCTGCTCTCTGCTTGAAAAGCCTTCCTTTATCGCTCAACCTCTCTGTTGCTTTATGTCACTCTTTTTTCTGTTTGTCCCCCCCCCCCCCCCCCTTCAGTATCAGAGAGGGGAACTTGGAGCACCTGTTGGCCAGGGAGCTGGTTCCTGGAGACACTGTTTGTCTGTCTGTAGGAGAGAGAGTCCCAGCAGACCTCCGCCTATTTGAGGTACACACACACATACACACACACATTTTAATACGCAAACTACACACGCCCACATATGCAGACAGTAACAGATGTAAGTATACTATCAGAAACACCAACACAGAAGCTTCCTTCCCACCTAGGCCACCCAAACCACATGACGTGGTGAGATGCTCTGACTCGCCTACTGTGTGGTGATATTTTTTATGTAGGGCACACAGTATTCATACGTTCACTCATGTACACCTGATCTTGGCCTCAACCCCTCCCTCTGTAACTGGATCCTGGACTTCCTGACCAACAGACCACAGTCTGTTAGGTGAGGTGACCACTCCTCCTCCACCCTGACACTCAGCACAGGTGCCCCTCAAGGCTGTGTTCTGAGCCCCCTCCTTTTCTCCCTCTTTACCCACGACTGCCTGCCAACTCACCCTTCAAATGTTATAGTCAAGTTTGCAGATGACACCACAGTCATTGGCCGTATCACCAACAATGACGAGATGGCCTACAGAGACGAGACTGAGCACCTCACATCATGGTGTACTACCAACAATCTTGTCTTCAATGTGCAGAAGATGAAGGAGCTGATTGTGGACTTCAGGAGTCTAGAAGCTGCAGCCACTCCCCCATACACATCAATGGGGTGGAAGTGGAGCATGTTTCCAGCTTTAAATTCCTTGGAGTCCACATCAGCGAGGACCTTTCGTGGACATTAAACACCCAGGCCCTTGTGAAAAAGGCCCAACAACGCCTGCATTTCCTGAGGAGGCTGAGGAGCGCCCGTCTACCCCCCAAAATTCTCACCAACTTCTACTACTGCACCATAGAGAGCATCCTGACCATCTGCATCTCAGTGTGGTACGGCAACTGCTCCTCAGTAGACCAGAAAGCTCTGTAGCGGATCGTCAAGGCGGCCAAGCATATCACCGGTACCCAGCTCCCAGCCATAAAATAAATTTATCACAAACGCTGCCTTCGAAGGGGTCTGAGCATCAGCAGAGATCCCACCCACCCCAACCATGGACTGTTCTCCCCCCTGTGCTCTGGGAGGTGCTACAGGAGCCTCAGAGCCCGCACTACCAGGCTCAAAAACCGCTTCTTTCCACAAGCTGTTGCCCACCTGAACCTGGCTACTCACTGAATGTCTGTAGATATTTTAAATATTTTGTACTCCAGCTTTCTTTTAATTTATTTTTAGCTTTGGTCTTCATGTGTGTATATCTTATATTGTGTTTGCTGTGTTTGTCTGTGTCTGTCTTGCACTGATTGGTGAAGCCACAGCCCTCATTTCATTTTTAACATGCGCCTGCACATTGTTTTTAATGACAATAAAATTGAATTGAATTGAGTCTCTCTATATACTAGAAGGGCTAAAGAAAAGATAAGAATGTCATTTGGTCATCCTCTCTTCACATCACTTCCCCCTACCCACCAACCCCCTAGGCTACTGACCTTTCTGTGGATGAATCCAGCCTGACGGGGGAGACCACCCCCTGCTCCAAATGCACCTCCCACCAGTCCGGTGCAGCCAATGGGGATCTGGCCTCTCGCAGTAACCTGGCCTACATGGGTACCCTGGTTCGGTGTGGCAAGGCAAAGGTACCACCCACCAGAATCAGCCCGGGTCCAGTTGCAGCACTGGACTGTTTAAACTGATGTTTGTTTTTGTTATCTTACAATGTAGTTTGACTTTTAACCACCTTAATCACCAAGCACTTGTGATTAATTACACATGATGCAACCACATATTAGGCTGCATGGACCTTTCTTCCTCAGCCTTTCTCTATGTCCCCCCCGCCCCCCCATGAATGAAATGTTTGCCATCTGAATCTATGTTTTTTGTTTTACTTGTTTTACATATGTGGCTTTCTTTTAAAGTCGTTGATCCTCAGAAGTATTTTCTTTCTCCCTTGTCTGTCCCTTAGGGCATCGTCATAGGAACTGGAGAGAACTCCGAGTTTGGGGAGGTGTTCAAGATGATGCAAGCAGAGGAGGTATGCAGTCTATTTTATATTTGTCCAGGAGATCACATGGATTAGTTCTTGCTAAATACTATTTCAGCAGCGTGTGATGCCAACCTGAGGAATTTAGACGCTAGTATCAAGAGATTACCGCTGACTTGACTGTAGACGTGTGCAGGGTAGTCAAATACAAAGCTAACCTGGTCCTTGGCAGCCATACCAGCATGTACGCAGGCTCTGCCAAATGTCAGAAGCTAAGCAGGTATGGTCTTGGCTAATACTTGGATGGGAGACCTCCCAGGAAAACTGAGTTGCTGCCAGAAGTGGTGTTGGTGGGCCAGTTCCCTCTGGTCCCAATTTAAAAAAAACAACAAATATCAATATCGCTGTATGTGCTGCATCACAAGATGTCACTGTATGTGCTGCATCACCATCACAAGACGTCACTGTACGTGCCGCATCACAAGACGTCACTGTACGTGCCGCATCACAAGACATCACTGTATGTGCTGCATCACAAGATGTCACTGTATGTGCTGCATCACCATCACAAGACGTCACTGCACGTGCCGCATCACAAGACGTCACTGTATGTGCCGCATCACAAGACATCACTGTAGGTGCCGTATCACAAGATGCCACTGTACGTGCCACACCACAAGACGTCACTGTACGTCCCACATCACAAGACGTCACGGTATGTGGTGCATCACACAAGGTGTCACTGTATGTGCCGCATCACAAGATGTCACTGTATGTGCCGCATCACAAGATGTCACTGTACGTGCCGCATCACCATCACAAGATGTCACTGTACGTGCCGCATCACAAGGTGTCACTGTATGTGCCGCATCACAAGATGTCACTGTACGTGCCGCATCACAAGGTGTCACTGTATGTGCTGCATCACAAGACGTCACTCTATGTGCTGCATCACAAGACGTCACTGTATGTGCTGCATCACAAGACGTCACTGTATGTGCTGCATCACAAAACGTCACTGTATGTGCTGCATCACAAGACGTCACTGTATGTGCTGCATCACAAGACGTCACTGTATGTGCTGCATCACAAGACGTCACTATGTGCCGCATCACAAGACGTCACTGTATGTGCTGCATCACATGATGTCACTGTATGTGCTGCATCACAAGACGTCACTGTATGTGCTGCATCACAAGACGACGCTGTACGTGCCGCATCACAAGACGTCACTGTATGTGCCGCATCACACAAGATGTCACTATGTGCCACATCACACAAGACATCACTGTACGTGCTTCATCACAAGACATCACTGTACGTGCTTCATCACAAGACGTCACTGTATGTGCTGCATCACAAGACATCACTGTATGTGCCGCATCACAGGACGTCACTGTACGTGCCGCATCACAAGACGTCACTGTATGTGCTGCATCACATGATGTCACTGTATGTGCTGCATCACAAAACGTCACTGTATGTGCTGCATCACAAGACGTCACTGTATGTGCTGCATCACAAAACGTCACTGTATGTGCTGCATCACAAGACGTCACTATGTGCTGCATCACAAGACGTCACTGTATGTGCTGCATCACAAGACGTCACTGTATGTGCCGCATCACAAGACGTCACTGTATGTGCTGCATCACATGATGTCACTGTATGTGCTGCATCACAAGACGTCACTGTATGTGCTGCATCACAAGACGACGCTGTACGTGCCGCATCACAAGACGTCACTGTATGTGCCGCATCACACAAGATGTCACTGTATGTGCCACATCACACAAGATGTCACTGTATGTGCCGCATCACAAGACGTCACTGTACGTGCCGCATCACAAGACGTCACTGTATGTGCCACATCACACAAGATGTCACTGTATGTGCCACATCACACAAGATGTCACTGTATGTGCCGCATCACAAGATGTCACTGTATGTGCCGCATCACAAGACGTCATTGTATGTGCCGCATCACACAAGATGTCACTGTATGTGCCGCATCACACAAGATGTCACTGTACGTGCCACATCACACAAGATGTCACTGTATGTGCCGCATCACAAAACGTCACTGTATGTGCCACATCACACAAGATGTCACTGTATGTGCCGCATCACAAAACGTCACTGTATGTGCCACATCACACAAGATGTCACTGTATGTGCCGCATCACAAGACGTCACTGTATGTGCCACATCACACAAGATGTCACTGTATGTGCCGCATCACAAGACGTCATTGTATGTGCCGCATCACACAAGATGTCACTGTACGTGCCGCATCACAGGACGTCACTGTATGTGCCGCATCACACAAGATGTCACTGTACGTGCCGCATCACAGGACGTCACTGTACGTGCCACATCACACAAGATGTCACTGTATGTGCCGCATCACAAGACGTCATTGTATGTGCCGCATCACACAAGATGTCACTGTATGTGCCGCATCACACAAGATGTCACTGTACGTGCCGCATCACAGGACGTCACTGTACGTGCCACATCACACAAGATGTCACTGTATGTGCCGCATCACAAGACGTCACTGTACGTGCCACATCACACAAGATGTCACTGTATGTGCCGCATCACAAGACGTCATTGTATGTGCCGCATCACACAAGATGTCACTGTACGTGCCGCATCACAGGACGTCACTGTACGTGCCGCATCACAAGACATCATTGTATGTGCCTTATCACCATCACAAGACGTCACTGTATGTGCCGCTACGCAAGACATCATTGTACGTGCTTCATCACAAGATGTCACTGTATGTGCCGCATCACAAGACGTCACTGTATGTGCCGCATCACAAGACGTCACTGTATGTGCTGCATCACAGGACGTCACTGTATGTGCCGCATCACAGGACGTCACTGTATGTGCCGCATCACAAGACATCATTGTACGTGCCGCATCACAGGACGTCACTGTATGTGCCGCATCACAAGACGTCACTGTATGTGCCGCATCACAAGACGTCACTGTATGTGCCGCATCACAGGACGTCACTGTATGTGCCGCATCACAGGACGTCACTGTATGTGCCGCATCACAAGACATCATTGTACGTGCCGCATCACAGGACGTCACTGTATGTGCCGCATCACAAGACGTCACTGTATGTGCCGCGTCACACAAGACGTCACTGTATGTGCCGCATCACAAGACATCACTGTACGTGCCGCATCACAAGACGTCACTGTATGTGCCGCATCACAGGACGTCACTGTATGTGCCGCATCACAAGACATCACTGTATGTGCCGCATCACAGGACGTCACTGTACGTGCCGCATCACAAGACATCACTGTATGTGCCGCATCACCATCATAAGACGTCACTGTATGTGCCGCATCACAAGACGTTACTGTATTTGCCGCATCACAAGACGTCACTGTATGTGCCGCATCACAAGACGTCACTGTATGTGCCGCATCACAGGACGTCACTGTATGTGCCGCATCACAGGACGTCACTGTATGTGCCGCATCACAAGACATCATTGTACGTGCCGCATCACAGGACGTCACTGTATGTGCCGCATCACAAGACGTCACTGTATGTGCCGCGTCACACAAGACGTCACTGTATGTGCCGCATCACAAGACATCACTGTACGTGCCGCATCACAAGACGTCACTGTATGTGCCGCATCACAGGACGTCACTGTATGTGCCGCATCACAAGACATCACTGTATGTGCCGCATCACAGGACGTCACTGTACGTGCCGCATCACAAGACATCACTGTATGTGCCGCATCACCATCATAAGACGTCACTGTATGTGCCGCATCACAAGACGTTACTGTATTTGCCGCTACACAAGACATCACTGTACGTGCTTCATCGCAAGACATCACTGTACGTGCCGCATCACAAGACGTCACTGTACATGTCGCATCACAACACATCACTGTACGTGCTGCGTCACCATCACAACACATCACTGTACGTGCCGCATCACAACACATCACTGTACGTGCTGCGTCACCATCACAAGACGTCACTGTATGTGCCGCATCACAACACATCACTGTACGTGCTGCGTCACCATCACAACACATCACTGTACGTGCCGCATCACAACACATCACTGTACGTGCTGCGTCACCATCACAAGACGTCACTGTATGTGCCGCATCACAAGACGTCACTGTACATGTCGCATCACAACACATCACTGTACGTGCCGCATCACAACACATCAGTGTACGTGCTGCGTCACCATCACAAAACGTCACTGTATGTGCCGCATCACCATCATAAGACGTCACTGTATGTGCTGCATCACAAAACGTCACTGTATGTGCCGCATCACCATCATAAGACGTCACTGTATGTGCTGCATCACAAGACGTCACTGTATTTGCCGCTACACAAGACATCACTGTACGTGCTTCATCGCAAGACGTCACTGTATGTGCCGCATCACAAGACGTCACTGTACATGTCGCATCACAACACATCACTGTACGTGCCGCATCACAACACATCACTGTACGTGCTGCGTGACCATCACAAGACGACACTGTACGTGCCGCATCACAAGACATCACTGTATGTGCCACATCACACAAGATGTCACTGTATGTGCCGCATCACAAGACGTCACTGTACGTGCCGCATCACAAGACATCACTGTATGTGCCACATCACACAAGATGTCACTGTATGTGCCGCATCACAAGACGTCACTGTACGTGCCGCATCACAAGACATCACTGTATGTGCCACATCACACAAGATGTCACTGTATGTGCCGCATCACAAGACGTCATTGTATGTGCCGCATCACAAGACGTCATTGTATGTGCCGCATCACACAAGATGTCACTATGTGCCGCATCACAGGACGTCACTGTACGTGCCGCATCACAAGACGTCACTGTACGTGCCGCATCACAAGACGTCACTGTATGTGCCACATCACACAAGATGTCACTGTATGTGCCGCATCACAAGACGTCATTGTATGTGCCGCATCACATAAGATGTCACTATGTGCCGCATCACAGGACGTCACTGTACGTGCCGCATCACAAGACATCATTGTATGTGCCTTATCACCATCACAAGACGTCACTGTACGTGCCGCATCACAAGACATCATTGTATGTGCCTTATCACCATCATAAGACGTCACTGTATGTGCCGCATCACAAGACGTCACTGTATGTGCCGCTACACAAGACATCATTGTACGTGCTTCATCACAAGACGTCACTGTATGTGCCGCATCACAAGACGTCACTGTATGTGCCGCATTACAGGACGTCACTGTACGTGCCGCATCACAAGACATCACTGTACGTGCCGCATCACAAGACGTCATTGTATGTGCCGCATTACAGGACGTCACTGTATGTGCTGCATCACAAGACGTCACTGTATGTGCCGCTACACAAGACATCATTGTACGTGCTTCATCACAAGACATCACTGTATGTGCCGCATTACAGGACGTCACTGTACGTGCTTCATCACAAGACATCACTGTACGTGCTTCATCACAAGACGTCACTGTATGTGCTGCATCACAAGACATCACTGTATGTGCCGCATTACAGGACGTCACTGTACGTGCCGCATCACAAGACATCACTGTACGTGCCGCATCACAAGACATCATTGTATGTGCCGCATCACCATCATAAGACGTCACTGTATGTGCCGCATCACAAGACGTCACTGTATGTGCCGCTACACAAGACATCATTGTACGTGCTTCATCACAACACATCACTGTACGTGCCGCATCACAAGACATCATTGTATGTGCCGCATCACCATCATAAGACGTCACTGTATGTGCCGCATCACAAGACGTCACTGTATGTGCCGCTACACAGGACATCATTGTACGTGCTTCATCACAACACATCACTGTACGTGCCGCATCACAAGACGTCACTGTACGTGCCGCATGGCACATACAGTGGCATGCGGCACTGGAAAGCAATACTACTGCATGGAAAGCAATACTGCTGTTGTGTGCAAGGTCTATAATGGTAGACTTTGCCATTATGGTTCAGCCAGCACGATGCTGAATAATATGTTACTGAAAAATCCTGCAAAGTTTCAAGTCAGCAGCAGAATACCAGCAAGCTGAACTGCGTTCACTACATTTGCTAGCCCATCTGGAAGATGCAGCTCAGTCTGAGCAGAAACCATATCAGAACTGACTACCAAAATGTTTGCAATGAACATGCTGCCACTCAGCTTTGTTGAAGGACAAAATACAGAATGTTGAGTCCCCTCCTGAAAACCCCCCCTGTGACGGTAAAACAGTAGTACACAGACCTGGCTGCAGCCACAAAAGCTCAGCTCCAACCAACAAAGCATGTTGCCCTTACAACAGATACCTGGACTGCACTATTTCTTTATATTACATTTCTCAGTCAGAAGCACAACACACTGAGGGACACAGCAGACAAGCAATGTCTACACACCCCTTTTAAAATGACAGGTTTCGTGATGTAAAAAAATGAACCCAAGATAAATCATGTCACAACTTTTTTTGTTTTGTTTTGGGTTTTGTTTTTTTTAATTGCAACCTCCAACCATTATCCAAACTGCTTATCCTTACCCAAGGTCACGGGGATGCTGGAGCCTATCCCAGCAGTCATTGGGTGGCAGGTGGGAGACACCCTGGACAGGCCGCCAGGCCATCACAGGGTTAAATTGCAACCTATAAAAATAAATTGAAATAATAAGAAACATTTTATTGAAAGAAGAAAAATACAATACTCTAACAAGAAACTTACAATAACCTGGTTGCACAAGTGTGCACACCCCTAAACCAATACGTTGTTGAAGCACCTTCTGATGTATTGCAGCACTCAGTCTTTTTGGGTAAGAGTCCACCAGCTTGGCAGATCTTAACTTGGCAATATTTTTGATCCGTCACGTTGTGAGAGCATCTCCTGTGCACAGCCCTCTTCATGTCAACCCACAGATTTTCTGTTGGATTCAGGTCTGGGCTCTGGCTGGGCTAGAATCAACTGGTATTTGGAGCTATTGTTGATCCTCTCCGCCTTGACTAAAGCCCCAGTCCTGGCTGAAGAAAAGTATCCCCAAAGCCTGACCCTGCACCACCATGCTTCACCAAGGGTATGGTGCTCTTTTGGTGATGTGCTGTGTTGCTTTTGCACCAAACATACCTTTTGGAATTATGGCCAAAAAGTGCAACCTTGGTCTCATCAGACCATAACACATTTTTCCACATGGTTTTGGGAGACTGGATGTATCTTTTTGCAAAATTTAGCCAGGCTTGGACATTTTTTTTCATATGAAAAGGCGTCTTACCACCCTACCCCATAGCCCACACATATATGAAGAATATGGGAGATTGTTCTGACATGTAGGGAGCAACCAGTACTTGCCAAAACTGCTGCACCTCCTTTAATGTTGCCGTAGACCTCTTGGCAGCCTCCCTGACCAGTTTTCTCATCTTCTCATCCATTTTGGAGGGACGTCCTGTTCTTGGTGATATCACTGTTGTGTCATATTTTCTCCACTTGATGGTGGTCTTCACTGTGGTCCATGGTATAGCTAATGCCTTGGAGATTCTTTTATACCCCTGTCCTGATTGATACCTTTCAGCAATGACATCCCTTTCACACTTTGTAAGCTCTTTGGGGACCATGGCTTTTAACCAAGAAGATGTCAGGAAAATGCTACAGGAACAGCTGAGCTTTATTTGGGGTTAGTCAGAATCACATTAAATGATGGCAGGTGTATAAGAATTACTATCTAACATGAGTTTGAACATGACTGGTTAAATCTGCTCACAGCCACATCCCCAGTTATAAAAGGGTTGCACACTTACTTCTCTGATTGTTTTTCACTTTTTTATAGGTTGCAATTTCAAAAAAGGGGAAAAGCTCTGACATGCTTTGTATTGGTTTCATTTTTTACATCCAGAAACCTTTTTAACAGGAGTGTGTAGACCTTTTGCATCCACTACAGTCTTCACCATGCAGTCCTACTTTGTGCTGTACACATGTGCGGTTTGGTGGGGACAATGTTAATTGTAACACCAACTTTACTTTTAAGTTAATGAGCTGTGAATCTCACCCAGAGTTTAATTAATCTCTCACGGTGAATTCAGTATCCTTTTGTTACCGCTTACAGCTGTGGTAATATCAGTATCACTAAGAATGCACACCCCTAACTGACTGAGGAAGTACTTTTTAAAGTCAAGAGCTCGTAAGAGAAATAATAGTGTTAATTTGGGTTTAATTCTAGTTAAACTAAATAAAATGATGGATATAGTAGAAATTCTAACCAGCATCAGTTATAATTTGACATTTTACAGTAGTTCATGCATGTGATTGTTTTTTTTAAAATTTATACATGTTTTTTGGCAGTCAGTAAATGTTTGCTGTTTGTTGTACCCAGGCACCTAAAACTCCGCTGCAGAAGAGCATGGACCTGCTGGGGAAACAGCTCTCGCTCTACTCTTTTGGCATCATAGGTAATGTAGGCTAGTCGGGCACATCAGCACCAATCATTTTCTCCTTCTTTAAGTAAAGAGGCTTTATTATGTGTTGTCTCAGTGACAGTGGCTCAGTAGTGTTTGTTGTGTGTGGTGTTTCAGGGGTGATCATGCTGGTAGGCTGGCTCCAGGGAAAGAGGATACTGGACATGTTAACGATTGGGGTCAGGTGAGCTGTGGTGGACTCGGCAGACTTCAGCGAGACAGCCCACTGCTGTCCAACCTGAGTCTAAAGTCCCATCTACTGCAACCGGATGCGCACGTGCACACACACACACACACACACACACACACACACACACACACACACACACACACACACACACACCATCGGCGGTCACTCAGGGTCAAGTATGACTGTCCTCCTTCTAGGTCCTTGTGGGGCTTCAGGTTAGCGTAGAGACCGATCCAGGAGCTGCCTATTTTGAGGCAATTTGGGCAAAGGTGTGAAGAAGTGGTTGAGGATGTGGTTTGGGCCGTAATTCGCTCCTTTCTGAGTCTGCGCTTGTTTACAGCAGCACAGTAGAGGTCATGGTTGTAGTACCCAGCACCCTCATGGACAGCCAGTCTCCAAGCCTCCCTGTTTGCTGCTGCTTGTTCCCAGGTGTTAAGGTCGATGTCAAACCTTCTGATATGGGCCTTAATGCTGTCTTTATATTACTTCTTTTGTCCTCCTGGGGCACGGCATCCTGTCACGAGCTGAGAGTAAAGGACTTGTTTCGGGAGGTGAGAGTCAGACATGCGGAGGACATGGCCTGTCCATCTCAGCTGATGTGGTGTGATGGTGGCAGTTATAGTAGGCATGTTGGCCTCCTCGAGGATGCTGAAGTTGTTGTGCTTATCCTCCCAGCTGATCTTAAGAATCGTCCTGAGACATCACTGTTAGTATGCCTCGAGTGCCTTTAGGTGCTTGCTATATGTGGTCCAGGTTTCTGACCCATGCAGTAGGGCGGGCAGCGCTACCGCTTTGTACATCAGAATTTTTGTTCTGGCCTGAAGGTCCGGTTTTAAAAAAAACCTTTTACTCAAGATTGAGAAGGCCTGGCTAGCAAAACTAAGATGATGGGGTATTTCAATGTCAGTGCTGGCTTTGGAGGAGAGAAGGCTGCCAAAATATGGCAACTGTTCCACAATTTCGAGTCTGGTGTTGTCTACAGACATGGATGGGGGCAGAGCAGGCATACTTCTGTTGGGTGGGGGTTGGTAGAGGATATTGGTCCTTTTTATGTTAATGGCCAGGCCAAGCTGCTTGCATGCCTGTGTAAAGACGTCCAATATGGTCTGTAGTTCCTCTTCTATGAGGGACACTAAGGCGTTGTCATCAGCATACTCCAGCTCTATGATGGATGTGGTGGTGGTTTTACCTTTAGCCTTGAATCTGTTAATATTCAGAAGATTCCCATCAGTCCTGTACATGATTTTGACTCCCCGGGGCAGATTGGGACCCGTGAGGTAGAGGTTGGTGGCAGTGAAGACAGAAAACAGGGTTGGGGCAATGACCCAGCCTTATTTAACTCCTGTGTGGCCCTTGAAGGACTCTGTCTTGTCTCCATAACTGCTGAGTACTCTAGCTCACATTGTCTGTAGCAGTCATAGTACTCTGATATATTTGTCAGGGCAACCTATTTTTGACAGAACTAGCTTATTATTAGAGCTTATTATCACAAGCATTTATGTAGGTCTATAATGTATCCATGATAAGAAAAAATTGTCACTAGCTGTTAGGTCACGAAAAGTGTATAGACAACCAAATCCCTCAGGATGACAAACATGCATAAAACACACCAAACCTTTTGGAAAGTGGTTTTTACTAATAAATAACAATACAAACAACAATACTGTAGAATTAAAACAGAACCCTTAACAATTAATTTCCCCAATTTCCCCTCGGGGATGAATTAAGTCTTCTGATGCTGATCCTGATTCTGATGAATATCTTTAATGAAACCAAAAGACAGGTGTTGCACCGCTACGCCGTCCATCTCATTCAGCAACAGAGAACTGTCTGACTGGCTCCTTCCCGAATCATGCCACCCCCCACCCTGCCGCCGTAGCTTCGACCATTCACTGTTGATTACTACTGAAGCTTTGGAGCCCAACAACTGGTATTTGAGACAGCCCTACTGATAACTTTCATCATCAAACCCTGGATTTCCAGCCTCGTACTCGTCACTCTGTGCGACACTCTCTTCACCTCCAACAAATGCCTTTTTCTTTTTTTTAACTACTTTATTGATCCCCGGGGGGAAATTCTTCCTCTGCATTTAACCCATCCTAGCTGTGTAGCTAGGAGCAGTGGGCAGCTGACGTGCAGCGCCCGGGGACCACCTCCAGTTCGTCTTGCCATGCCTTGGTCAGGGGCACAGGCAGGAGTATTAACCCTAACATGCATGTCTTTCTCTTGACATACTCTTTCTTCAGAACTACCTCTGCCCAATTTCTCCTCCCATTCGCACCATGGTAGAAGAGTTTGAACCCACCTCCAATGCTCCTGGTCTTACTCCCCTATCACCTGGTCTCTTGCACACACAGTATACCTACCGTCCTTCTCTCCATCATATCAGTCAGCTCTCTCCCTTTACCAGTCATAGTGCCAACATTCAAAGTTCCTACTCTCACCTCCACACTCCTACCCTTCCTCCTCTCCCACTGCCCCATGACATGCCTTCCCCTTCCCCCTCTCCATCCCCTTCACCCAACAGTATCACAGTTTCCACCATCACCCTGCTGGGCAACGGTACCGGTGGTGGTCATTGGTAAACTGGGCCTCCACCGATCCGGTATGGTAATCTGATTTATGATCTGCGTATTTTATTTGGCAAAGGTTTTATGCTGGATGCCCTTCCTGATGCAACCCTCCCTGTTTATCCGGGCTTGGGACCAGCACTCAGAACACACAAACTTGTGCATCCTCTATGGCTGGGTTAAATTTTTGATGTGTGAATGAGAAAATACAAAAATAATGGGAATATCAAACATCAGGACAGTCCTAATATTTTGGTGTTTTCTCATTCACAAATCACACTTTGCATTAAGTTATCTTGATGAAATGAAGCTTATGATTACTTATCTGTTTCTTTCCGCCTCGCTTCCGCAGCCTGGCGGTGGCTGCCATCCCTGAGGGCCTGCCCATCGTGGTGACAGTTACTTTGGCATTGGGTGTAATGCGCATGGTGAAGAAGAGAGCCATCGTCAAGAAGCTTCCCATTGTGGAGACTCTCAGTATGCACCCAACACATGACTCAATACAGTCATTGAACCAGCATCACTAGCTGCATGCTAGCCAACAAGTCATTAAACCAGCACTGCTGGCACTGTGTTCACAACATACATTAATCGGACCAGTGTTAGCTCTGTGCTTACTAGCAAGTCATTAAACCAGCACTGCTGGTACTGTGTTCACAACATACATTAATCAGACTGGTGTTAGCTCTGTGCTTACTAGCAAGTCACTAAACCAGCACTGCTGGCATTGTGTTCACAACATACATTAATCAGATCGGTGTTAGCTCTGTGCTTACTAGCAAGTCACTAAACCAGCACTGCTGGCATTGTGTTCACAATATACATTAATCAGACTGGTGTTAGTTCTGTGCTTAGAAGCAAGTCACTAAACCAGCACTGCTGGCACTGTGTTCACAACATACATTAATCAGATCGGTGTTAGCTCTGTGCTTACTAGCAAGTCACTAAACCAGCGCTGCTGGCATTGTGTTCACAACATACATTAATCAGACCATCCAAAGGAGTTGAATCAAGTGCAACTGGACTTGGTATTATACTATACCGGACTATACTATACTGGACTATACCAAGTCCAGTTGCACTTGATTCAAGTCCTTTAGATAACCATGACCTGGATGAATGAGAACATTCACAGACAATCAGACCAGTGTTAGCTTTGTGCTTACTAGCAAGTCACTAAACCAGCACTGCTGGCACTGTGTTCACAACATACATTAATCAGACCGATGTTAGTGCTGTGCTTACTAGCAAGTCACTAAACCAGCACAGCTGGCACTGTGTTCACAACATGCATTAATCAGATCAGTGTTAGCTCTCTGCTTACTAGCAAGTCACTAAACCAGCACTGCTGGCATTGTGTTCACAACATACATTAAACAGACCAGTGTTAGCTCTGTGCTTACTAGCAAGTCACTAAACCAGCACTGCTGGCACTGTGTTCCCAACATACATTAATCAGACCATTGTTAGCGATGTGCTTACCTGCAAGTCACTAAACCAGCACTGCTGGCACTGTGTTTACAACATACATTAATCAGACCAGTGTTAGCTCTGTGCTTACTACTACTAATACTTTCGGTTGCTCCCGTTAGGGGGCGCCACAGCAGATCATCCGTTTCCATTTCTTCCTGTCTGCTGCGTCTACCCCTGTCACACCAGCCACCTGCAGGTCCTCCCTCACCACATCCATAGACGTCCTCTTTGGCCTTCCTGTTTTCCTCTTTCCTGGCAGCTCCATATCCAGCATCTCTCCTTCACACATGTGCAAGCCATCTCAATCTTGCCTCTATTGCTTTGTCTCCAAACCGTCCAACTTGAGCAGTCCCTCTAATATAATCATTCCTAATCCTGTCCTTCTTCGTCACTCCCAGTGAAAATCTTAGCATCTTAAACACTGCCACCTCCAGCTCCACCTCCTGTCTTTTTGTCAGTGCCACTGTCTCCAAACCATGTAACATAGCTGGTCTTACAACCATCCTGTAAATCTCCCTTTAACGCTTGCTGGTACCCTTCTGTCGCAAATCACTCCTGACACTCTTCTCCACCCACTCCACCTTGCCTGCACTCTCTTCTTCACCTCTCTACTGCACTGCCCGTTACTTTGGACAGTTGACCCCAAGTATTTAAACTCAAATGCCTTTGTGAACTCCACTCCTTGCATCCTGACCATTCCACTGCCCTCTCTCTCATTCACACGTAGGTAATCCGTCTTCCTCCTCCTGACTTTCATTCCTCTTCTCTCCAGTGCATACCTCCACCTCTCCAGGCTCTCCTCAACCTGCACCCTACTCTTCCTACAAATCACAATGTCATCCGCGAACATCATCGTCCATGGAGACTCCTACCTGATCTTGTCCGTCAACCTGTCCATCACCATTGCAAACAAGAAAGGGCTCAGAGCCGATCCTTGATGTAATCCCACCTCCACCTTGAACCCATCTGTCATTCCAACCGCACACCTCACCATTGTCACACTTCCCTCATACATATCCTGCACCACTCCTACATATTTCTCTGCAACTCCCGACTTCCTCATACAATACCACACCTCCTCTCTCGGCACCCTGTCATATGCTTTCTCTAAATCTACAATGTAACACCTTCTGGCCTTCTCTATACTTCTCGATCAACATTCTCAAAGCAAACATCGCATCTGTGGTGCTCTTTCGTGGCATGAAACCATACTGCTCCTCGCTAATCATCACCTCTCCTCTTAACATAGCTTCTATTACTCTTTCCCATATCTTCATGCTGTGGCTGATCAACTTTATACCTCTGTAGTTGTTACAGTTCTGCACATCGCCCTGTTCTTAAAAATCGGTACCAGTATGCTTCTTCTCCACTCCTCAGGCATCCTCTCACTTTCTAAGATTGTGTTAAACAATCTACCTAAAAACTCTCCTGCCATCTCTCCTAAACATCTCCATGCCTCCACAGATATGTCATCAGGACCAACTGCCTTTCCACTATTCATCCTCTTCATAGCTGACCTCACTTCCTCCTTGCTAATCCACTGAACTTCCTGATTCACTATCCCTATATCATCCCACATTCTCTCTCTCTCATTCTCTTCATTCATCAGCCCCTCAAAGTACTCCTTCCACCTTCTCAGCACACTCTCCTCGCTTGTCAGCACATTTCCATCCTTATCCTTGATCACCCTAACTTGCTGCACATCCTTCGCAGCTCGGTCCCTCTGTTTAGCCAATCGGTACAAGTCCTTTTCTCCTTCCTTAGTGTCTAACCTGTCATACAACTCACCATATGCCTTTTCCTTTGCCTTTGCCACCTCTCTCTTCGCTTTACGCTGCATCTCCTTGTACTCCTGTCTACTTTCTTCATCTCTCTGACTATCCCACTTCTTCTTTGCCAACCTCTTCCTCTGTATACTTTGCTGTACTTCCTTATTCCACCACCAAGTCTCCTTGTCTTCCTTCCTCTGTCCTGATAACACACCAAGTACCTTCCTAGCTGTCTCCCTCACTATTTCTGCAGTGGTTGCCCAGCCATCTGGCAACTCTTCACTACCACCCAGTGCCTGTCTTAACTCCTCCCTGAACTCCACACAACAGTCTTCCTTCTTCAACTTCCACCATTTGATCTTCGGCTGTGTCTTCACTCACTTCCTCTTTTTGGTCTCCAAAGTCATCCTACAGACCACCATCCGATGCTGCCTAGCTACGTTCTCCCCTGTCACCACCTTACAGTCTCCAATCCCTTTTAGATCATGCCTTCTACATAAGATATAGTCCACCTGTGTGCACTTTCCTCCACTCTAGTACATCACCCTGTGTTCCTCCCTCGTCTTGAAATATGTATTCACCACAGCCATTTCCATCCTTTTCGCAAAATCAACCACCATCTCTCCTTCCACATTTCTCTCCTTGACTCCATACCTTCCCATCAGCTCCTCATCACCCCTGTTGCCTTCACCAACATGTCCATTTAAGTCCACTCCAATCACCACCCTTTCCTCCTTGGGTACACTCTCCATCATGTCGTCCAACTCACTCCAGAATTCTTCTTTTTTGTCCATCTCACACCCAACTTGCGGGGCATATACGCTGATAACATTCAGCAATACACCTTAAATTTCCAGCTTCATACTCATCACTCTGTCTGACACTCTCTTCACCTCCAGCACACTCTTGACATACTCTTCCTTCAGAATTACCCCTACCCAATTTTCCTCCCATTCGCATCATGGTAGAAGAGTTTGAACCCACCTCCGATACTCCTGGCCTTACGCCCCTTCCACCTGGTCTCTTGCACACACAGCAGCCTACCTTTCTTCTTTCCATCTTATCAGCCAGCTCTCCCCCTTTACCAGTTATAGTGCCAACATTCAAAGTTCCAACTCTCACCTCCACACGCCTACCCTTCCTCCTTTCTAGCTGCCTCTGGAAATGACTTCCCCCTCTCCTTCTTCTCCCAACAGTAGCATAGTTTCTGACGGCACCCTGCTGGTTAACAGTAGCGGTGGTGGTCGCTGGTAACCTGGGCCTCGACCAATCCGGTATGGAAATCTTATTTATGATCCGCATATTTGATTTGGCAAAGATTTTACGCCGGATCCCCTTCCTGACGCAACCCTCCCCATTTGTCCAAGCTTGGGACCGGCACTAAGAATGAACTGGCTTGTGCATCCTCAGTGGGTGGGTTAACTCTGTTCTTACTAGCAAGTCACTAAACCAGCACTGCTGGCACTGTGTTCACAACATACATTAATCAGACCAGTGTTAGCTCTGTGCTTACCTGAAGGTCACTAAACCAGCACTGCTGGCACTGTGTTCACAACATACATTAATCAGACCGGTGTTAGCGATGTGCTTACCTGCAAGTCACTAAACCAGTACTGCTGGCACTGTGTTCACAACATACATTAATCAGACCGGTGTTAGCTCTGTGCTTACTAGCAAGTCATTAAACCAGCATTGCTGGCACTGTGTTCACAACATACATTAATCAGACCTGTGTTAGCTCTGTGCTTACTAGCAAGTCACTAAACCAGCTCTGCTGGCACTGTGTTCACAACATACATTAATCAGACCAGTGTTAGCTTTGTGCTTACCTGCAAGTCGCTAAACCAGCACTGTGTTCACAACATACATTAATCAGACCGGTGTTAGCTCTGTGCTTACTAGCAAGTCACTAAACCATTATTGATGGCACTGTGTTCACAACATACATTAATCAGACTGGTGTTAGCGCTGTGCTTACTAGCAAGTCACAAAACCAGCACTGCTGGCACTGTGTTCACAACATACATTAATCAGACCAGTGTTAGCTCTGTGCTTACTAGCAAGTCGCTAAACCAACACTGCTTGCACTGTGTTCACAACATATATTAATCAAACCGGTGTTAACTCTGTGCTTACTAGCAAGTCATTAAACCAGCATTGCTGGCACTGTGTTCACAACATACATTAATAAGACCGGTCTTAGCTCTGTGCTTACTAGCAAGTCACTAAACCAGCATTGCTGGCACTGTGTTCACAACATACATTAATCAGACCTGTGTTAGCTCTGTGCTTACTAGCAAGTCACTAAACCAGCACTACTGGCGCTGTGTTCACAACATACATTAATCAGACCTGTGTTAGCTCAGTGCTTAGTAGCAAATCACTAAACCAGCACTGCTGGTTCTTGAGCATCTACACATGTGTGACTCCATTAGTGACTCCTCATTGCTGACCACCACCAAAGCCATAGCGTTAAACATCAAATATATAACAGCAACGTTTATCAGCTTTGCTACCCCCACCTTGTCCAGCGTTATCATTACTGCCTTCACCTAGAAGTGGATTGCGGTAGCTCATGAAAAAGACTTTCTACTGCCCCCCCCCCCCAGCTTTAGATGAAGGTCCTACAGGGTAAACTGCTAAGAGCATTGTACCCACAGCAGTAAATCTACTGAACATGGTTTGTGTATGGCTACATGGCTGTGTGTGTGCACTGTGTTTCTCTCTCCTTCCTGACATTGATGCCACCCTTCCCTCTCCTCACAGGCTGTTGCAACGTGATCTGTTCAGACAAGACAGGAACTCTTACCAAGAATGAGATGACTGTCACTCACCTGTTTACATCAGATGGACTACATGCTGAGGTCTCGCCCCCAGTCTACGGCTGAGCACTGACACACATCTTGCCACACTGACACACATGCTGCCACACTGACAGACACCCTGCCACACATGCTACCACACTGATAGACATCCTGCCACACTGACACACATCCTGCCACACTGACAGACATCCCGTCACACTGACATACATGCTGTCACACTGACAGACATCCTGCCACACTGACAGACACCCTGCCACACTGACACACATCCTGCCACACTGACGGACATCCTGCCACCCTGCCACACTGACAGACATCCTGCCACACTGACACACATCCTGACACACTGACACACATGCTGGCACACTGACAGACATCCTGCTACACTGACAGACATCCTGCTACACTGGCACACATGCTGCCACACTGACAGACATCCTGCCACACTGACACACATCCTGACACACTAACAGACATCCTGACACACTGACACACATGCTGGCACACTGACAGACATCCTGACACACTGACACACATGCTGCCACACTGACAGACATCCTGCCACACTGACAGACATCCTGCCACACTGACTGACACCCTACCCCACTTACAGCCATTCTGCCAAACTGACACACATCCTGCCACACTAAAAGACATCCTGCCACACTGACACATACTGCCACACTGACAGACACCCTGTCACACTGACAGACACATTGCAACACTGACACACATCCTGCCACACTGACACGCATGCTGCCACACTGACACACATCCTGCCACACTGACAGATGTCCGGCCAAACAGACAGAGACCCCGCCACACTGGCAGACAACCTGCCACACTGACAAGACACCCTGCCACACTGACAGACATCCTGCCACACTGCCACACATACTGCCACCCTGCCACATTGACAGACATCCTGCCACACTGACAGACACCCTGCCACACTGACAGATATCCTGCCTCTCTAACAGACATCCTGCCACACTGACAGACATCCTGCCACACTGACAGACATCCTGCCACACTGATAGACACCCTTCCACACTGACAGACATCCTGCCACACTGACAGACACCCTGCCAAACTGACACACATGGTGCCACACTGACAGACACCCTGCATAGACATCCTACCACACTGAAAGACAACTTGCCACACTGACAGACATCCTGCCTCTCTAACAGGCATCCTGCCACACTGACAGACATCCTGCCACACTGACAGACACCCTGCCACACTGACAGACATCCTGCCACACTAACAGACACCCTGTCACACTGACACACATGCTGCCCCACTGACAAGACACCCTGCCACTCTGACAGACACCCTACCACACTGACAGACATCCTGCCACACTAACAGACACCCTGTCACACTGACAGACATCCTGCCACACTAACAGACACCCTGTCACACTGACACACATGCTGCCCCACTGACAAGACACCCTGCCACTCGGACAGACACCCTGCCACACTGACAGACATGCTGCCACACTGGCAGACATTCTGCCAGAATGAAGACACCCTGCAACACAGACAGACACACTGCCACACACCCTGCCACACTGCCACACATCCTGCCACACTGACAGACACCCTGCCACACTGACACACATGGTGCCACACTGACAGACACCCTGCATAGACATCCTACCACACTGACAGACAACTTGCCACACTGACTGACATCCTGCCACACTGACAGACGCCCTGCCACACTGACAGACATCCTGCCACACTAACAGACACCCTGTCACACTGACAAGACACCCTGCCACACTGACAGACACCCTGCCATGCTGACAGACATCCTGCCATAGTGACAGACACCCTGCCACACTGACAGACATCCTGCCACACTGACAGACATGCTGCCACCTTGCCACACTGATAGACACCCTGCCACACTGACAGACATCCTGCCACACTGAGTGTTGGACCTGTGTTGTCTACAGTTTTCAGACCTCCCTAATCTCATATTTTACAATTTCATAGAAGAAGCACTTGGTTGGTGTTATGACAGACCAGTTAGAGGTTTGCTTAGGACCAGGAAATGTTAAAAATAACTGCTCTCTACTTTAATATCCATATAACTAACATGTATTATAATCTAAAAATTCTGTTTCTTAAATGTAGTTGTAATATTAACTATATTTTAAGATGCGGTGGTTGAAGACTTTATCACTATTGTTATTCTAGTAACTGATGTAAACACCAGCTCCAGGTGCTGCCTCCATTTGTCCTCCTCCCTAGTAGAGTTGTAGTTTTCTGGTTCTGGCTCCAAGAAACCAAACACGATACGGCTGTTTAAGATTGTGATAAATTAGAATCTCATATTTTCGTGAATGTCTTTGTTACAGTTGTATACTGGAAAATATCCTGTCTGTCTGGTTTGGGTTCTTATCTCTCCAGTTGTTGTCCTCTCATAGGTAACGGGGGTGGGCTATAATGGAGCAGGAGAGGTGCTACTGGATGGAGAGGTGGTGCATGGCTTCTCCTGTCCCTCCATCAGTAAGATAGTGGAGGTGAGCGCCGTTCCGAACCATGGCTCATCACGTTTGGAAAATTAATTTCAGCATGGCTAGGCCTTGACAATATTGAGAATTGGAGAGGGGCATCCGGGTAGCGTGGCGGTCTATTCTTTTGCCTACTGACACGGGGATCCTGATTCGAATCCCCGTGTTACCTCCAGCTTGGTCGGGCGTCCCTACAGACACAATTGGCCGTGTCTGCGAGTGGGAAGCCAGATGTGGGTATGCGTCCTGGTCGCTGCACTAGTGCCTCCTCTGGTCGGTCGGGGGCCTGTTCGGGGGGAATAGCGTGATCCTCCCACGCGCTACGTCCACCTGGTGAAACTCCTCACTGTCAGGTGAAAAGAAGCGGCTGGTGACTCCACATGTATGGGAGGAGACATGTGGTAGTCTGCAGCCCTCCCCGGATCAACAGAGGGGGTGGAGCAGCAACCGTGACGGCTCGGAAGAGGGGGGTAATTGGCCGGATACAATTGGGGAGAAAAGGGGGGGAGGAATAAAAAAGATTAAGGATTGGACAAAGACATGTAAACTAGTTTGTTGTGTTGATCGTGTCATGCTGCACATATGATACACATGACTCTTACAGACTCACATATGATACACATAGGACATACCCCCCCTATCATCTCTCATATTGTGATATTGTGTTGAATGCTTTTCCCTTTAGAGTGTTGTGCTGTATTTGACAATCTTCGTGGTAATACCTTTGTTTGCATGTGTGTTGCTAGGTTGGGTGTGTGTGTAACGACTCTGTTATCAGGAATCACAATCTGCTGGGACGTCCCACTGAGGGAGCACTCATCGCCCTAGCCATGAAGGTACAGAAACACTCAGTACCCCGACTCCTTCTGTACATTCCTCAGTATCCCGACTCTTTCTGTACATTCCTCAGGACCCACTGGGTGCAGTCTAGCAGCTGTGATCTGTTATATTCGGATCACCTCATTTTGACAGCCGTTATGTAAGGACACAGCGCAGCAGTGTTTGCTCAGTGGTTTAGTGGAAGAGTTAGGGACATGCGTGTCATGGTGTGGGGTAGTTTTCTTTCCTATCAATCTTCTTACTCAAGAGTTAGGGACATGCATCTCATGGTGTGGGGTAATTTTCTATAAGTCTTCTTCTCAAGAGTTAGGGACGTGTGTCATGGTGTGGGGTAGTCTCCTGTAAGTCTTCTTATTCAAGAGTTAGGGGCATGTGTGTCATGGTGTGGGGTAGTTTTCTGTAAGTCTTCTTACTCAAGAGTTAGGAGCATGTGTGTCATCGTGTGGGGTAGGTTTCTATAAGTCTTCTTACTCAAGAGTTAGGGACTTGTGTTTCATTGTGTGGGGTAGTTTTCTATAAGTCTTCTTACTCAAGAGTTAGGGACGTGTTTCATCGTGTGGGGTAGTTTTCTATAAGTCTTTTTATTCAAGAGTTAGGGACATTCATGTCATGGTGTTGGGTAGTCTCCTGTAAGTCTTCTTGCTCAAGAGTTAGGGACATGCGTGTCATGGTGTGGGGTAATTTTCTAGAAATCTTCTTACTCAAGAGTTAGGGACACGTGTGTCATGGTGTGGGGTAGCTTTCTTTCCTATAAATCTTCTTACTCCAGAGTTAGGGACATATGTGTCATGGTGTGGGGTAGTCTCCTGTAAGTCTTCTTACTCAAGAGTTAGGGACATGTGTGTCATCGTGTGGGGTAGTCTCCTGTAAGTCTTCTTACTCCAGAGTTAGGGACATTCTTGTCATGGTGTGGGGTAGTCTCCTGTAAGTCTTCTTACTCAAGAGTTAGGGACATTCATGTCATGGTGTGGGGTAGTCTCCTGTAAGTCTTCTTACTCGAGACTTAGGGACATTCATGTCATGGTGTGCGGTAGTTTTCTATAAGTCTTCTTACTCAAGAGTTAGGGACATGCGTGTCATGGTGTGGGGTAGTCCTCTGTAAGTCTTCTTACTCAAGAGTTAGGGACATTCATGTCATGGTGTAGGGTAGTCTCCTGTAAGTCTTCTTACTCAAGAGTTAGGGACATGCGTGTCATGGTGTGGGGTAATTTTCTAGAAATCTTCTTACTCACAAGTGAGGGACATGTGTGTCATGGTGTGGGGTAGCTTTCTTTCCTATAAATCTTCTTACTCCAGAGTGAGGGACATATGTGTCATGGTGTGGGGTAGTCTCCTGTAAGTCTTCTTACTCAGGAGTTAGGGACATGTGTGTCATGGTGTGGGGTAGTCTCCTGTAAGTCTTCTTACTCAGGAGTTAGGGACATGTGTGTCATGGTGCGGGGTAGTCTCCTGTAAGTCTTTTTACTCAAGAGTTAGGGACATTCATGTCATGGTGTGGGGTAGTCTCCTGTAAGTCTTCTTACTCGAGACTTAGGGACATTCATGTCATGGTGTGCGGTAGTTTTCTATAAGTCTTCTTACTCAAGAGTTAGGGACATGCGTGTCATGGTGTGGGGTAGTCTCCTGTAAGTCTTCTTACTCAAGAGTTAGGGACATGCGTGTCATGGTGTGGGGTAGTCTCCTGTAAGTCTTCTTACTCAAGAGTTAGGGACATTCATGTCATGGTGTGGGGTAGTCTCCTGTAAGTCTTCTTACTCGAGTTAGGGACATGCGTGTCATCATTTAGGGTAGTCTCCTGTAAGTCTTCTTATTCAAGAGTTAGGGACATGTGTATCATCGTGTGGGGTAGTTTTCTATAAGTCTTTTTACTCAAGAGTTAGGGACATTCATGTCATGGTGTGGGGTAATCTCCTGTAAGTCTTCTTACTCAAGAGTTAGGGACATGTGTGTCATGGTGCGGGGTAGTCTCCTGTAAGTCTTCTTACTGAAGAATTAGGGACATTCATGTCATGGTGTAGGGTAGTCTCCTGTAAGTCTTCTTACTCAAGAGTTAGGGACATGTGTGTCATGGTGTGGGGTGCTTGTCTTTCCTATAAATCTTCTTACTCCAGAGTTAGGGACATGTGTGTCATGGTGTGGGGTAGTCTCCTGTAAGTCTTCTCACTCAAGAGTTAGGGACTTGTGTGTCATGGTGTGGGGTAGTCTCCTGTAAGTCTTCTTACTCAAGAGTTAGGGACATGTGTGTCATGGTGTGGGGTAGTCTCCTGTAAGTCTTCTTACTGAAGAATTAGGGACATTCATGTCATGGAGTAGGGTAGTCTCCTGTAAGTCTTTTTACTCCAGAGTTAGGGACATTCATGTCATGGTGTGGGGTAGTCTCCTGTAAGTCTTCTTACTCAAGAGTTAGGGACATGCGTGTAATGGGTTGGGGTAGTTTTCTATAAATCTTCTTACTCAAGAGTTAGGGACACGTGTGTCATGGTGTGGGGTAGCTTTCTTTCCTATAAATCTTCTTACTCCAGAGTTAGGGACATATGTGTCATGGTGTGGGGTAGTCTCCTGTAAGTCTTCTTACTCAAGAGTTAGGGACATGTGTGTCATCGTGTGGGGTAGTCTCCTGTAAGTCTTCTTACTCCAGAGTTAGGGACATTCTTGTCATGGTGTGGGGTAGTCTCCTGTAAGTCTTCTTACTCGAGACTTAGGGACATTCATGTCATGGTGTGCGGTAGTTTTCTATAAGTCTTCTTACTCAAGAGTTAGGGACATGCGTGTCATGGTGTGGGGTAGTCCTCTGTAAGTCTTCTTACTCAAGAGTTAGGGACATTCATGTCATGGTGTGGGGTAGTCTCCTGTAAGTCTTCTTACTCAAGAGTTAGGGACATGCGTGTCATGGTGTGGGGTAATTTTCTAGAAATCTTCTTACTCACAAGTGAGGGACATGTGTGTCATGGTGTGGGGTAGCTTTCTTTCCTATAAATCTTCTTACTCCAGAGTTAGGGACATATGTGTCATGGTGTGGGGTAGTCTCCTGTAAGTCTTCTTACTCAGGAGTTAGGGACATGTGTGTCATGGTGTGGGGTAGTCTCCTGTAAGTCTTCTTACTCAGGAGTTAGGGACATGTGTGTCATGGTGCGGGGTAGTCTCCTGTAAGTCTTTTTACTCAAGAGTTAGGGACATTCATGTCATGGTGTGGGGTAGTCTCCTGTAAGTCTTCTTACTCGAGACTTAGGGACATTCATGTCATGGTGTGCGGTAGTTTTCTATAAGTCTTCTTACTCAAGAGTTAGGGACATGCGTGTCATGGTGTGGGGTAGTCTCCTGTAAGTCTTCTTACTCAAGAGTTAGGGACATGCGTGTCATGGTGTGGGGTAGTCTCCTGTAAGTCTTCTTACTCAAGAGTTAGGGACATTCATGTCATGGTGTGGGGTAGTCTCCTGTAAGTCTTCTTACTCGAGTTAGGGACATGCGTGTCATCATTTAGGGTAGTCTCCTGTAAGTCTTCTTATTCAAGAGTTAGGGACATGTGTATCATCGTGTGGGGTAGTTTTCTATAAGTCTTTTTACTCAAGAGTTAGGGACATTCATGTCATGGTGTGGGGTAATCTCCTGTAAGTCTTCTTACTCAAGAGTTAGGGACATGTGTGTCATGGTGCGGGGTAGTCTCCTGTAAGTCTTCTTACTGAAGAATTAGGGACATTCATGTCATGGTGTAGGGTAGTCTCCTGTAAGTCTTCTTACTCAAGAGTTAGGGACATGTGTGTCATGGTGTGGGGTGCTTGTCTTTCCTATAAATCTTCTTACTCCAGAGTTAGGGACATGTGTGTCATGGTGTGGGGTAGTCTCCTGTAAGTCTTCTCACTCAAGAGTTAGGGACTTGTGTGTCATGGTGTGGGGTAGTCTCCTGTAAGTCTTCTTACTCAAGAGTTAGGGACATGTGTGTCATGGTGTGGGGTAGTCTCCTGTAAGTCTTCTTACTGAAGAATTAGGGACATTCATGTCATGGAGTAGGGTAGTCTCCTGTAAGTCTTTTTACTCCAGAGTTAGGGACATTCATGTCATGGTGTGGGGTAGTCTCCTGTAAGTCTTCTTACTCAAGAGTTAGGGACATGCGTGTAATGGGTTGGGGTAGTTTTCTATAAATCTTCTTACTCCAGAGTTAGGGACATGTGTGTCATGGTGTGGGGTAGTCTCCTGTAAGTCTTCTCACTCAAGAGTTAGGGACTTGTGTGTCATGGTGTGGGGTAGTCTCCTGTAAGTCTTCTTACTCAAGAGTTAGGGACATGTGTGTCATGGTGTGGGGTAGTCTCCTGTAAGTCTTCTTACTGAAGAGTTAGGGACATTCATGTCATGGTGCGGGGTAGTCTCCTGTAAGTCTTCTTACTCCAGAGTTAGGGACATGCGTGTCATGGGTTGGGGTAGTTTTCTATAAATCTTCTTACTCCAGAGTTAGGGACATGTGTGTCATGGTGTGGGGTAGTCTCCTGTAAGTCTTCTTACTCAAGAGTTAGGGACATGTGTGTCATGGTGTGGGGTAGTCTCCTGTAAGTCTTCTTACTCCAGAGTTAGGGACATGTGTGTCATGGTGCGGGGTAGTCTCCTGTAAGTCTTCTTACTGAAGAATTAGGGACATTCATGTCATGGTGTGGGGTAGTCTCCTGTAAGTTTTCTTACTCCAGAGTTAGGGACATTCATGTCATGGTGTGGGGTAGTTTTCTATAAGTCTTCTTACTCGAGACTTAGGGACATTTATGTCATGGTGTGGGGTAGTCTCTTGTAAGTCTTCTTACTCAAGAGTTTGGGACATGCGTGTCATGGGTTGGGGTAGTTTTCTAGAAATCTTCTTACTCACGAGTAAGGGACATGTGTGTCATGGTGTGGGGTAGTTTTCTTTCTTATAAATCTTCTTACTCCAGAGTTAGGGACATGTGTGTCATGGTGTGGAGTAGTCCCCTGTAAGTCTTCTTACTCAAGAGTTAGGGACATGCGTGTCATGGGTTGGGGTAGTCTCCTGTAAGTCTTCTTACTCAAGAGTTAGGGACATTCATGTCATGGTGCGGGGTAGTCTCCTGTAAGTCTTCTTACTCAAGAGTTAGGGACATGTGTGTCATGGTGTGGGGTAGTCTCCTGTAAGTCTTCTTACTGAAGAATTAGGGACATTCATGTCATGGTGTAGGGTAGTCTCCTGTAAGTCTTCTTACTCCAGAGTTAGGGACATTCATGTCATGGTGTGGGGTAGTCTCCTGTAAGTCTTCTTACTCAAGAGTTAGGGACATGCGTGTCATGGGTTGGGGTAGTTTTCTATAAATCTTCTTACTCCAGAGTTAGGGACATGTGTGTCATGGTGTGGGGTAGTCTCCTGTAAGTCTTCTCACTCAAGAGTTAGGGACTTGTGTGTCATGGTGTGGGGTAGTCTCCTGTAAGTCTTCTTACTCAAGAGTTAGGGACATGTGTGTCATGGTGTGGGGTAGTCTCCTGTAAGTCTTCTTACTGAAGAATTAGGGACATTCATGTCATGGTGTAGGGTAGTCTCCTGTAAGTCTTCTTACTCCAGAGTTAGGGACATTCATGTCATGGTGTGGGGTAGTCTCCTGTAAGTCTTCTTACTCAAGAGTTAGGGACATGCGTGTCATGGGTTGGGGTAGTTTTCTATAAATCTTCTTACTCCAGAGTTAGGGACATGTGTGTCATGGTGTGGGGTAGTCTCCTGTAAGTCTTCTCACTCAAGAGTTAGGGACTTGTGTGTCATGGTGTGGGGTAGTCTCCTGTAAGTCTTCTTACTCAAGAGTTAGGGACATGTGTGTCATGGTGTGGGGTAGTCTCCTGTAAGTCTTCTTACTGAAGAGTTAGGGACATTCATGTCATGGTGCGGGGTAGTCTCCTGTAAGTCTTCTTACTCAAGAGTTAGGGACATGCGTGTCATGGGTTGGGGTAGTTTTTTTATAAATCTTCTTACTCCAGAGTTAGGGACATGTGTGTCATGGTGTGGGGTAGTCTCCTGTAAGTCTTCTTACTCAAGAGTTAGGGACATGTGTGTCATGGTGTGGGGTAGTCTCCTGTAAGTCTTCTTACTCAAGAGATAGGGACATGTGTGTCATGGTGCGGGGTAGTCTCCTGTAAGTCTTCTTACTGAAGAATTAGTGACATTCATGTCATGGTGTGGGGTAGTCTCCTGTAAGTTTTCTTACTCCAGAGTTAGGGACATTCATGTCATGGTGTGGGGTAGTTTTCTATAAGTCTTCTTACTCGAGACTCAGGGACATTTATGTCATGGTGTGGGGTAGTCTCTTGTAAGTCTTCTTACTCAAGAGTTTGGGACATGCGTGTCATGGGTTGGGGTAGTTTTCTAGAAATCTTCTTACTCACGAGTAAGGGACATGTGTGTCATGGTGTGGGGTAGTTTTCTTTCCTATAAATCTTCTTACTCCAGAGTTAGGGACATGTGTGTCATGGTGTGGGGTAGTCCCCTGTAAGTCTTCTTACTCAAGAGTTAGGGACATGCGTGTCATGGGTTGGGGTAGTTTTCTAGAAATCTTCTTACTCACGAGTAAGGGACATGTGTGTCATGGTGTGGGGTAGTTTTCTTTCCTATAAATCTTCTTACTCCAGAGTTAGGGACAGTGTGTCATGGTGTGGGGTAGTCCCCTGTAAGTCTTCTTACTCAAGAGTTAGGGACATGCGTGTCATGGGTTGGGGTAGTTTTCTAGAAATCTTCTTACTCACGAGTAAGGGACATGTGTGTCATGGTGTGGGGTAGTTTTCTTTCCTATAAATCTTCTTACTCCAGAGTTTGGGACATGTGTGTCATGGTGTGGGGTAGTCCCCTGTAAGTCTTCTTACTCAAGAGTTAGGGACATGCGTGTCATGGTGTGGGGTAGTCTCCTGTAAGTCTTCTTACTCGAGACTTAGGGACATTCATGTCATGGTGTGCGGTAGTTTTCTATAAGTCTTCTTACTCAAGAGTTAGGGACATAGGGACATGCGTGTCATCATTTAGGGTAGTCTCCTGTAAGTCTTCTTATTCAAGAGTTAGGGACATGCGTGTCATGGTATGGGGTAGTCTCCAGTATGTCTTCTTACTCAAGAGTTAGGGACATGCGTGTCATGGGTTGGGGTAGTTTTTTATAAATCTTCTTACTCCAGAGTTAGGGACATGTGTGTCATGGTGTGGGGTAGTCTCCTGTAAGTCTTCTTACTCAAGAGTTAGGGACATGTGTGTCATGGTGTGGGGTAGTCTCCTGTAAGTCTTCTTACTCAAGAGATAGGGACATGTGTGTCATGGTGCGGGGTAGTCTCCTGTAAGTCTTCTTACTGAAGAATTAGTGACATTCATGTCATGGTGTGGGGTAGTCTCCTGTAAGTTTTCTTACTCCAGAGTTAGGGACATTCATGTCATGGTGTGGGGTAGTTTTCTATAAGTCTTCTTACTCGAGACTTAGGGACATTTATGTCATGGTGTGGGGTAGTCTCTTGTAAGTCTTCTTACTCAAGAGTTTGGGACATGCGTGTCATGGGTTGGGGTAGTTTTCTAGAAATCTTCTTACTCACGAGTAAGGGACATGTGTGTCATGGTGTGGGGTAGTTTTCTTTCCTATAAATCTTCTTACTCCAGAGTTAGGGACATGTGTGTCATGGTGTGGGGTAGTCCCCTGTAAGTCTTCTTACTCAAGAGTTAGGGACATGCGTGTCATGGGTTGGGGTAGTTTTCTAGAAATCTTCTTACTCACGAGTAAGGGACATGTGTGTCATGGTGTGGGGTAGTTTTCTTTCCTATAAATCTTCTTACTCCAGAGTTAGGGACAGTGTGTCATGGTGTGGGGTAGTCCCCTGTAAGTCTTCTTACTCAAGAGTTAGGGACATGCGTGTCATGGGTTGGGGTAGTTTTCTAGAAATCTTCTTACTCACGAGTAAGGGACGTGTGTCATTGTGTGGGGTAGTTTTCTTTCCTATAAATCTTCTTACTCCAGAGTTTGGGACATGTGTGTCATGGTGTGGGGTAGTCCCCTGTAAGTCTTCTTACTCAAGAGTTAGGGACATGCGTGTCATGGTGTGGGGTAGTCTCCTGTAAGTCTTCTTACTCGAGACTTAGGGACATTCATGTCATGGTGTGCGGTAGTTTTCTATAAGTCTTCTTACTCAAGAGTTAGGGACATAGGGACATGCGTGTCATGGTGTGGGGTAGTCCCCTGTAAGTCTTCTTACTCAAGAGTTAGGGACATGCGTGTCATGGTATGGGGTAGTCTCCAGTATGTCTTCTTACTCAAGAGTTAGGTACATACTTGTCATGGTCTGGGGTAGTTTTCTAGAAATCTTCTTACTCAAGAGTTAGGGACATGCATATTTTGGTATCGGATATTTTCCTAGAAATCTTCTTACTCAATTTTTTTTCTGATTGCTTAGGTACTATCTTTGAAACTATAGACTTATTTTTGCAAAACTCTACACACTGGGGCGTCCGGGTAGCATGGTGGTCTATTTTGTTGCCTACCAGCACATGGATTGCCTGTTCGAATCCCTGTGTTACCTCTGGCTTGGTCAGGCGTCCCTACAAACACAATTGGCCGTGTTTGCGGGTGGGAAGCCGGATGGGGGGGGGGTGTCCTGGTTGGTGCGCTAGTGCCTCCTCTGGTAGGTTGTGGTGCCTGTTCAGGGGGGATGGGAAACTGTCGGGAAGAGCGTGATCCTTCCACACGCTACATCCTCCTGGTGAAACTCCTCGCTGTCAGGTGAAAAGAAGCTGCTGGTGACTCCACATGTATGGGAGGAGGCATGTGGTAGTCTGCAGCCCTCTCTGGATCAGCAGAGGGGGTGGAGCAGCGACCGGGACGGCTTGGAAGAGTAAGGTAATTAATTGGCTGGAGAAAATTGGGGAGAGAAGGGGGGGGCTCTACACACCAAACAAAAAAACCTTACATCAAACCAGCAAAACATTATACATGTCTTGCAAAAGCAAACAATTCTTGCAAAACTCTTGAAACTCTTAAAGAAATGGTTGTTGCATCAATACAGTACACACAAACCATCACTTGAGTAAGCACATGAAGCACAAGTAGCACTGACAGTGTCAATGAAAAACGCTTGTGGCCTTTGTTTTTTCTGTGTGCAGGCCATAGCAGTTTGCAATAAAGTTTTTTCATACATATAGTATACACATTGGTATCCAAATGTTTAAAGTATGAATGTGTATTCAAAACATAACACACTGTCAAGACAAATAAGGAGAACATTTATTTTATTTTTTTCTGAAAATGTTCTAACACTACTCAAACAACAACAAAATCGCAGTAAAAAAACTAAAACATTTGTGTTAGAAAAAAAAGAACAGAAAGAAATTAGGCTAGATCTCACCTTCTTTGTGGGTCTGGCCTTAATAAATTCCAAACTGAGTGTAAAGCAGAGAAAGTGCATTCAGTTTGGCACACTTGTAAATGCTTGGGCTACAAGTGTTGATGGCTTCAGAAAGAGGGCTTTAAGCATCGCTGTTAGTGTTTAAGAATCACTGCTGAGAATCAATGTTAGTGTTTAAGAATCACTTAGGAATCACTGTTAGTGTTTAAGCCTTCAGAATCAACCTGTGATGAAGGTTTAGCATTCAGAAGCAACCTGTGATGAAGTTTCAGCCTTCAGAAACAACCTCTGATGAAGTTTCAGCCTTCAGAAGCAACCTGTGATGAAGTTTCAGCATTCAGAAACAACCTGTGATGAAGTTTCAGCATTCAGAAACAACCTGTGATGAAGTTTCAGCATTCAGAAACAACCTCTGATGAAGTTTCAGCCTTCAGAAGCAACCTGTGATGAAGTTTCAGCATTCAGAAACAACCTGTGATGAAGTTTCAGCATTCAGAAACAACCTGTGATGAAGTTTCAGCATTCAGAAACAACCTGTGATGACGTTTCAGCATTCAGAAACAACCTTTGATGAAGTTTCAGCATTCAGAAACAACCTCTGATGAAGTTTCAGCCTTCAGAAGCAACCTGTGATGAAGTTTCAGCATTCAGAAACAACCTGTGATGAAGTTTCAGCATTCAGAAACAACCTGTGATGACGTTTCAGCATTCAGAAACAACCTGTGATGACGTTTCAGCATTCAGAAACAACCTTTGATGACGTTTCAGCATTCAGAAACAACCTGTAATGACGTTTCAGCATTCAGAAGCAACCTGTGATGAAGTTTCAGCATGCAGAAACAACCTGTGATGAAGTTTCAGCCTTCAGAAACAACCTATGATGAAGTTTCAGCCTTTAGAAGCAACCTGTGATGACGTTTCAGCATTCAGAAACAGCCTGTGATGAAGTTTCAGGATTCAGAAACAACCTGTGATGAAGTTTCAGCATTCAGAAACAACCTGTGATGAAGTTTCAGCATTCAGAAGCAACCTGTGATGAAGTTTCAGCATTCAGAAACAACCTGTGATGACGTTTCAGCATTCAGAAACAACCTCTGATGAAGTTTCAGCCTTCAGAAACTACCTCTGATGAAGTTTCAGCCTTCAGAAGCAACCTGTGATGAAGTTTCAGCATTCAGAAAAACCTGTGATGAAGTTTCAGCCTTCAGAAACAACAGGTATTAACTCGCACAGCCTTTCCTCAAAAAGTTCCGCCAGTTCTTCGTCTTCTTTGTGTGTTGCTGGATGGTCACGCGTGAGCTATTAACTACACTGCGCAACACTGCCCCCACAATTTCCTGTGGTATTTCTGGTGGTACTGCTCCATTTGTACGGATCCGCAAGCTCCCAGAAAACATGCAGAAATACCGACGAAATGAACGCAGAGTACGGACAGAAGGCTCCGTCCGTATACATACCCCTATTTCACATTGCGCATAAATGAGCCATTAAATGCAGAGGATGAATATCCCCAGGAAGATTAATAAAGTACATCCTATCTTATTTTACTCAGACTCAACTAGCTTTAATATGAACCACTCCCAGCAGAGTGGCTTAAATTCATGGTAGTTACATGGTACTATTGTGTCAAAACATCTGGATATATCTGAAGCCTGTGAGATTTCAGAATGACCCATTCAAAGGTGTTTTTTGACAGTTTAGTTTGACCACTGGTTCTGATGACAATAGGCAGACTTTCCATCTCTCCACCCACTAATTTTCTTGGCATAGGTGCAAGCAAAATACTGAGATCCAATCACATTGTGGGCACAAAACATATGAGAACACAAATACCAGGTGTGAACACAAAGGACGTCATCACGTTGTGCGTTATGCAGATAACATATCCAGATACAGATTGCAAGGTAAAACTAGATGTAGGTAGGGTAACAGAAGTTCTGCAGCTTGATTATTTAGTTTCCTAAATAGCTTGGAAATTGCTGGTATAGCTGGTATTATGTAGAGAACAGAATCAGCTTCATTTAAAGTCCCCATGCAGGATTATCTCAAAAGCAAAACATGAAACCCAATGCATACAGCTGTTTGTTTTTTATTTCTATAAAAGTGGTGTATACACAAAAAAACTAACTACTACTCTCATTCACTTTGCAAAAATGGAAAAATGGGCAAACCCTTCCGGTAATTTGACATCAGTCTTTTCCATCAGTCTGGAGGGATTTTAGTCCCCTCCTCTTTGCAGAGTTGCTTTAGTTCAGACACATTGGTTGGTTTTCGAGATTGACTGCTTATTTCAGGTCCTACCACAGCATCACTATTGGGTCCAAATCAGGACTTTGACTAGGACACTCCAAAACTTCAATTTTACTTCTTTTCAGCCATTCGGATGTGGTATGTGTGGTATTGTATGAGGAAGTCGGGGGTGGCAGAGAAGTATGTAGGAGTGGTGCAGGATATGTATGAGCGAAGTGGGACAATGGTGAGGTGTGCAGTAGGAATGACAGATGGGTTCAAGGTGGAGGTGGGTTTACATCAAGGATCGGCTCTGAGCCCTTTCTTGTTTGCAGAGGTGATGGACAGGTTGACAGACGAGATCAGGCAGGAGTCTCCGTGGACTATGTTCACGGATGACATTGTGATGTGTAGTGAGAGTAGGGTCCAGGTTGAGGAGAGCCTGGTGAGGTGGAGGTATGCACTCGAGAGACGAGAAATGAAAGTCAGTAGGAGCAAGACTGAATACCTATGCATGAATGAGAGGGAGGACAGTGAAGTGGTGAGGATGCAAGGAGTAGAGGTGACGAAGGCATATGAGTTTGAATACTTGGGGTCAACTGTCCAAAGTAACAGGGAGTGCAGAAGAGAGTGCAGGCAGGGTGGAGTGGGTGGAGAAGAGTATGAGGAGTGATTTGTGACAGAAGGGTACCAGCAAGAGTTAGCTGGTCTCACTACCATCTTGTAATCCATCCCTTTATGTTGTATGGTTTGGAGACAATGGCACTGATGAAAAGACAGGAGGCGGAGCTGGAAGTGGCAGAGTTGAAGATGATAAGATTTTCATTGGGAGTGATGAAGACGGACAGGATTAGGAACGAGTATATTAGAGGGACAGCTCAGGTTGGACGGTTTGGAGACAAAGCAAGAGAGACAAAATTGAGGTGGTTTGGACATGTGTGGAGGAGAGATGCTGAGTATATTGGGAGAAGGATGCTGAATATGGAGCTACCAGGGAAGAGGAGAGGAGGAAGGCCAAAGAGGAGGTTTATGGATGTGGTGAGGGAAGACATGCAGGTGGCTGGTGTGACAGAGGAAGATGCAGAGGACAGGAAGCGATGGAAATGGATGATCCGCTGTGGCGACCCCTAACGGGAGCAGCCGAAAGTAGTAGTAGTAGTAGTACTAGTAGTAGTAGTAGTATAGTAGTTGTAGTAGACTGTTTTTAAGTGATAAAAAAAGGAAATGGATCCTGTGCAAAAGTTTGCGAACCTTTTGGATTATTTAAAAAGATGATTACTAAGGCCCAGACCCAGGTGATTTCTACGTTAGGACTTCAGTGACTCAGGCAAATACAGTTACGGGGCGGAACTATTTATTATGAAGTAACTCCATGCCTTCTAAAGTATCCGACGGTGATGGCTGTTCTGTCTGGTGTTAACAACCATGGGTTCCTCTGAACAGTTGTCCAAGAATGGCAGAATGTAGATAGTTCACTTCCACCAACAAGGAGAAGGCTACTAAAAACTCTCAATGTTTCAAACTACCTATATCTACTATCAAAAGCATTATCAGAAAATGGAAAATAAATAGAACAGTTGAAGTGAAGGCAAGGTCTGAACACAAAGAACATTTTCAGATAGAATGCCTGTGACCTGGTGAGACATGCTCAGAAGAATCCACAAACGTCTGCAAAAAAAGAGTATCAGACACAGTTCTAGTTATTCTGTTTCAGGGTGGCATGGCTCAGGAGGTAAAGCGGGTCATCTAGTAATTAGTTGACAATGAAGATTTTGCTTCCTGAACACTTTTGGGTGTATTTTATGGGTTTTGGGCTGCTGATCATGAAAATCACCCTAAAATTTTCGTGTCACATACCGTTTTGTAGATATAACCTATTTTTGTGATTTCCCGGCTTATTTTAAGTCTACAAGTATATTGGCCACAGGGATTAGCAAGGAGTAGAGGTGACGAAGGTGTACGAGTTTAAATACTTGGGGTCAGCTGTTCAAAGTAACGGGAGTGCAGAATACAAAAGAGAGGTGAAGAAGAGAGTGCAGGCAGGCAGGGTGTAGTGGGTGGAGAAGAGTATCAGGAGTGATTTGTGACAGAAGGGTACCAGCAAGAGTTAAAGGGAAGGTTTACAAGATGGTTGTGAGACCAGCTATGTTATATGGTTTGGAGACAGCAGCACTGATGAAAAGATGGGAGGTGGAGCTGGAGGTGGCAGAATTGAAGATGCTAAGATTTTCATTGGGAGTGATGAAGAAGGACAGGATAAAGAACGAGTGTATTAGAGGGACAGCTCAGGTTGAACGGTTTGGAGACAAAGCAAGAGAGGCAAGATTGAGATGGTTTGAACATGTGTGGAGGAGAGATGCTGGGTATATTGGGAGAAGGATGCTGAATATGGAGCTGCCAGGAAAGAGGAGAGGAGGAAGACCAAAGAGGAGGTTTATGGATGTGGTGACGGAGGACTTGCAGGTGGCTGGTGTGACACAGGAAGATGCAGAGGACAGGAAGAGATGGAAACGGATGATCCGCTGTGGCGCCCCCTAACGGGAGCAGCCAAAAGTAGTAGTAGTAGTAGTAGTAGTATATTGGCCACAAAGTAAGCTTTTTTGGTCAGTTCCAGCATATCTGGGCATGCACTCAGTGTAGCTGCTATGCAGATGTTGTCTTAGGCAGCCTGGGCATGCTGAGTCAGGTTAGATGCTGGCACACAGGCTATAAAAGCTGCTCACATCTACACATGCTGTTTGGACGCATGTTGACGGATTTACTGTCCTAAGAAAGATTTAATGCAGCAAAAATGTCTCGTCAATGTTGCAACATCTGTGATACATCCTGTTACAGCTGTGGACAGTACAAGTTGTATTTATTTGTTGTACAGGTTGTATTCATTTTTATTTATTTGCCTATTTGCCTTTTGTGTTCTGTGGAGTGTTTGTGTGTTTCAATGTTGCCGCTGCTACACAACAATTGCCCCCCTGAGGACAAATAAAACCTACTTGACTTGACTTGACTCTATGCTTAAGGCTCAAAGTTGCACCATGACTGCACTTATTAAAAAAAGCCTATAAGCTCTACTTCGGATGTAAAACTGGTGACCAAGAGAAACCCAGGGTTTCACATTTGTTGTGCAACATGTGCAGTCAACCTGATAGCTTGGCTCAGAGGTACTCGGAAGTCAACGCCATTTGCAGTCCCAATGATATGGCGAGAACAGAAGGATCACGTGATGGACTGTTACTTCTGTCTGACCAATGTGTCTGGCTTCTCTACAAAAAATAAGAAATCTATTGAATACCCCAACCTGCCTTCGGCCATGACACCAGTGCCACATTATGACAGTTTGCCAGTACCAAAGCCACCAGAGACATGGAGCCTAGATGAGGCAGATGAAGATGCCACAACGCATGAACTAGATGTGGAAAACGACACTGACCCAGATGTTGAACCCGTTATGTCTGGTTATCCTCATCTGATAACATGGTCAGAACTAAATGACCTAGTCAGGGACTTAGATTTTTCAAAAGCTAAAGCAGAACTACTTGGTGCAAGATTGCAAGGATGTGGCTTTTG